>NW_010228666.1:42463-47315 GCF_000690775.1 Eurypyga helias
TCAGAAGAAAAATGTCAGCAATGTAAAATCTGAAAATACAGGCTTCCCCCCACCTGTGTTACTGTAACTTTGGGGCAGAATTTTATTTAGTCTTTAGGGACAGTAGAAGCAAAGCTAGTTTAGGAAAAAAATGGAAGGTTGGTCTCTTTCGGGGATGTTAGAAGGAAGAGAATCAAATTACCTTTTTTTTTTTAAGAAGGAAATATTGGTAATTAATTTTTTGGCATATAACAAATGTCTTTTGCAATTAATTTCTTTGGATTGGCCTTTGGTTATCAGCCAAGAAATGTGATCAGTCATATTTCAGTAGTTCTTAAAAGCGTCATATACATAAAGTTAAAATCTGTTCAGTGGTCGGATAAGTAGGTGTTTCTTAGGGATACTCAGTTATCTGTATGGCATGCAGCTTTACTGTGGTGTGATTTATATCGCCTCTACTTCGGTAGTTTTGCCATTTTTGAAGATTGTAGGTTTCAGAAAGTCCAACCCTCTGCTGCATTGTGTGTGGAGAAGTGTCATTGTTTCAGCACTAGTGACTCCTGACAGAGAGAGACTACTTGTTTCTTGCATATTAAAGGATCTTTAACTTTAAATGCAAAATGAGGAATGGTTGGCTTTAGGATTGGAAAATACTTGTTATCTTTGAAAACTTCTCAGCCTCAAAGTTTTAACTGGAATATTACTTAAAAAGTAAGTGAAAAAAATGGAGTTCTTAACTGTGAGGAATGGAAAAAAAGAGAGGCCAATAGGAAGAATTCCAAACTTCAAATACTTCCCTCTTGCTCTCATTTTGTTGGAGTGTTTTGGAGTTATTTTGACCCCAACTTGTGTTGTGGGATATACTTGGATGAAATAGACCACTGATAAAACTAGAGGGGGGAAAAAACAAAACAAAATTTCTTGATGTATCTTGCTGGACATTTGTTGGGATTTTGGGATAAAAATTGGATAACTGTTAGATTGTCTTTAAAATCAGTGGAAGTATTTAGAGGGCAATAAATATTTTGGTTCTTACATTAAGACGTGGTCACCTTGGGTAATGAAGGGAGCTTGAAATCAATATCTCTTCTATCTTTAATAGTAAAATATCTTGCTGGGTTATTTTGCTAAATAAACAATAACCACTTTTTTAAAGTGTGACCTTTCTTGGATCTAAAATAACCTTGTATTACTCTGTTCTAACACTTAAGGCTTATTTTGTATGGGTTTAAAGTTCCCTTACGAAGGGGAATATAAAGCTGCTCTCAGGCCGTATAGTACTACCAGACTCCTGGTTTGAACCAAGATGCTGAGCTGATTGCTTGCCTCATTTGGAATCGTTTTGCTTGAAATTTTCCAAATACTTTTGTTCCGAGATTGAAGTGATGGAAAAATATTGTTATGCCCAAGTGAGTTATTTTAGCAATGTTTTATTATTGCTCGATTTTCTCAAAGAAGGATCTTCAGTTTGATTGCATTAAGGATGTGTCAGTAGATACGAGCTGTCCCATGCATTTGCTGCAATTCAGGGGTTCTCCCCTGCCTCTGTTGCAATGCTGTTATACATTATGCAGTGATAAACTAACAACTAAATAGCTAACTAGCAGTTGGTTTGCTGGGTGTCTCCCCCGGGGCCGTGTGGCGAAGCATGTGTGCCCCAGGGTGACGGATGGCTGTAAGGGCAGCACTTTGAGAAAAATCCCTTCGTCACCAACGCTTCCAAGATGAGGTGATGATTTTAACCTTAGTTTTGAACATACCTCTGGCAGGTCCTGTGTGTGGTGATGGTAGAGGTGCGTTTTGGGAGTGAAGGGTCAGGATCCTCAAGGTTTGTGTTCAGTTGTTGTTCCTGCTCAACACAGGGAAGGGCAGTGCAGCTGAACGGCCCTGTTCAGCTAAACCTGAACAGATTTTGATGGGACAAATAAATGTCACTTTCTCCCTCCCCAGTAGCTCCTCCTTTCCCTAGCTGCTGCTTTTTTTCAGACTGCCTGTGAAATTCGAAGGCGTTAGTCTCTTCCAAGGTGACAAGAATATTTTGCTGCTAGTAACTGTTCACTAAGTGCAGCAGGCTTCTCCAACAAACAAGTATGTATGTTATGAGCACTGTCATGCTTGAGTGTAGTATAATGTCTTCCCACTAAACCCACAGGAGACTGGCTGACTAGGAGCACTGGTAACTGGATACAGACCCTTTAATCTCCAGGAATGATAATGTTTACAGTTGTTGGCCATATAATGGCATAAAATAAGTCACTGTCTCGCTTCTGAATGAGAGGTCTTAGTATGTCATATATCCCCATCTAGGTGTTTTCAAGAGGGCTTCAAATTTAACAATGCCCCTCATCTATGTGTTTGGGCCTTGCCAATCCCAGTTGCAGCCTGATGGTAGAAGTGTGTCAAGCAGCTTTCACTTGCGCTATTTGGGTAGGAAGTAGAGTGCAATTTCCATGACACATACCTGGTTTTGCTCTGTGAGAAGCTCTTTTGCTAAAATGCCAGTATTTTTGCAATACAGGTAGGGTGGGGTGAAACTGCGTGTGCTATTGGCGAGGGCAGCTCAAGAGATCAATGAAATGCCAGTGCAGTGTAGTGGTTTGATCCTTTGCTGATGACCGTGTTTCAGTCTAGGAGGGTGTTTGGCCTGAAATCTGTTTTGAAAAGCTTGTTTTCAGTAACAGCAGGCTTTAACCTTATGGTGAGCACCATAAGTAGACAGAATGGATGCCACCACTCATTTCAGAATCTGTACAAAGAGGAAAACAAGGGTGTTCTTGGATTATTTTTATTACTTGATTTGCTCATAATAAAGAAATGATTGTGAATATAATGATTTATGTGAGGCGTAGCGGCTTCCAGTTTTCAGAGGTTGCCAACATATTTTGTCAGCTTTAGATACAAAAGAAAAAATGGTAACAGTGTGAATTACTCCATTAAGTGTGGCTTCTGCAAAGTTCTGCTTTTGGATTAATGTCCTGCTTTCTGCAATATGTAAAGGCTCACTTTACATTTAAAAAAAAAAAATTAATGGAGGAAAGATAATCTTGCACCCTTTCTTACAACGCTTCAGATGCAAAGTTGTGAATAGACAGAAGTGTTAACTCTCCTGTTAGTTCTTGTGAAAGATTATTTCTTTAATTTTCTGGATGCCAGAAATTGTTCTTCACACCCTGCATCCCCACTTTTTTTTTTTTCAAGTAAAGCTGCTTCACTAATGTAGCTTAAATTGTACTAAATTGATGATGAAGAATAGCACGGTTTAAGAAGATAAATGTCAGGAATGTCTTCTAAAGTAGACATTCAGATTTTTGTGGATTAATGGGAAAGAAGGTCAATAATTGCATGGATTTCAATAAGCTTGAGAAGAAATGGCAATCCTGTGGTGCTAGTGATTATTAAAACATTGTGAATTCATTTCAAGATACTGTACTTCAGTTTAATGTATTTTCCATTGTGCAGTAATGACTCAGTAAGGGTTGCCAATTTGTACAGGTGATGGGAGATAATTCATAAAGCAATTGTATTTTTTAGAGGAATAAAGTTACAGCAGGCAATAGATAGATTTCTGGATGGTAGTCTTAATCTTAGTTCTGCCTTATTAAATAGGGCCCTCCAGACTTTCAGCAGCATACGCCTGGACCAGTTCCTACCAACTTTTCCCAAGCCCCAAGGCTGCCAATCCAGGACCAGTGGAGAGGGCCACCACCACCACCACCCCCACTCCCTCCTCCACCTCCTCAGGAAAGAGATCCTTTCTTCATAGCAGGTAAGTGGTTTTATTTTCATTAACAGACAAAATCCACTTTTTGTAAAATGGCTGTGCAGTGTAAGTGTTATCATGTAAAAACATGAAGTGTTTGGAAGAGCCTGAAGACCAGAAGTGCCTCAGATGTAGCTAGAACAGGACATGCCATAAACTCAGGTGGTCTAATGTCTTTTTCCTTCCTTGATGTAATCTTGTCTCCATCTGTAACTACCATCAACCTGTGTATTTATACAAGTAAAAATAAAATTAGTATCTAAGCGATGGTTGCAATTAAGTGGATGTAATTTGTTCCATTTCAGATAACTAGTACTCTCCATCCACTTTGGTTTCAACTACTAACTCTTTAAACCAATGGGACTACCGTGTGTACTGTAAGGAATCTGTGAAGGTTAGCTGGCATGATACAGCATAGCAAACAAAATAGGTAGTAAGTGTGTGTGTACGTACATGTCGATATATGGTACGTACATATATACATAATTGTGTGTGTATAATGTATGTGTAACATGTTTTACACACACACAAAAACATGTAGAAATTTGCTGAATGCCTGGTCAGCAGTGTCAGTGTTTTATGAGTTCTTGTGTGGTTTAAACTCAATAAAATCCATGAAGGATTTCAGGGATTAAAGAGTAGAATTTCTAAAAACTATTCCTAATTCCAGCAAGTTATCGGTTGTCCTGGTCTTTCAAACATCACTTCCTCTTACACAGAGATGGCAGGAGCAAAAGAAATGTAACCTTGAGGGTAGCTCTTAAAACATCTCGTACAATTTCGCTTTCTGCAAATTTCAGGTTATTTTTCCAAATCAAAATAGAACTTTCTGTTTCAAAAGTGTGTTTATGTCCCAGGGAGGCTGTCATTTAATTACTTGCCTGATTCCCACAGATCCAAGGTTTCCAAGCCATCACTTGTTTGAGCAGCGGAGCCCCCCGCCACCGCCACCTCCCCCGCTTCTCAACAGCGCGCATCCTGTCCCTACCCAAAACCCGATGCCGTTCAACCAGCCCGGCCCAGCATTTAATCAGCAGGGACAGCAGCCGGTGTTTCCCAGAGATCGGCCGGTACGGCCGAACATGCAGCCGCAAGGTCCTGTGGGGATTCTCC
>NW_010228666.1:47363-47648 GCF_000690775.1 Eurypyga helias
GCCGGGTTCGGCAACCCCGCGGCCGTTCATCCCTCCGAGGCAGCAGTTCTTGCAGGCCCCGGCACAGCCCTTCCTGGCTGCGCACACGCAGCCCAGCATGCAGGTACGGGGCTGCAGCGGGAAGGGGCCTGCAAGGATCGTGTGAAGTGGTCAGTGTGCTCCCCAGTAGCCAGCACTAGCGTGTTTCCCATAGCGAGCCTGAGCCGGGCCCTGGCCCCTTCGGTTACTTCCGCACCGCAGCGGTCGGGAGAGCGACCCGGGTCCTGGTGGCCGCACAGCGGTGGG
>NW_010228667.1:0-2992 GCF_000690775.1 Eurypyga helias
AGCGCGCATGCGCAGGGCGGGAACCGGCTCCGCCCCGAAGGGCTGTCCCGGCCTGGCCACCGCCCTCAGGGGCGTCTTCTCTCGCCCTGCTCGCCTTCGGAAGAGGACAAAAACGGGACAGACTGAAAGCCTACTACCGGCAAGTGAGCGGTCTTTCCTCAGCGGGAAGACGCTGAGGGACCCTCCGCTGCTCCTCGGGCCTGGCCTTCCCTTGTGCTCCCTCAGGGTCTAGAGATGGTTTGAGGTGCCCAGGCCCTGCCGGCGAGGAGATCCTTCCCTCATGTTCCTCCCACCGGCCTTATTTTTTAACAAAAGCGATGGTATGGTGGGCCAGGTGTTTGGGTTCGAGGGAGCTCTAATAATTTCAAGAGATGAAAGCAATATTTGCTAAGGCCCTAACCCCTGACAACTGTCACCCTGATAAATCTATCGAAAAGCTGGTCAGAGGGTGGAGTGCTGCGGTGTGAAGATGGCCTACCTAACCTTGGCTCTCCTCCTCTGGGACAGCTGCAGCCGTACCTAAAACTGATGTCATCTGAAGAAGTTCTTCACGGAGAGGGTGGTGAGGCACTGGGACAGGTTGCCCAGAGAAGCTGTGGATGGCCCATTCCTGGAAGTGTTCAAGGCCAGGCTGGATGAGGCTTGGAGCAACCTGGTCTAGTGGAAGGTGTCCCTGCCTGTGGCAGGAGGGTTGGAACTAGATGATCTTTAAGGTCCTTTCCAACCCACACCATTCTATGATTCTATTACATGGTCACACACTGTTTCTTAAACATAACAGGCTGCTGAAAGTAAGCTGTGTGTCTTGCTGCTCGGAATGTAAGAAATGCTTGTATGTCTAAGTAAAGCATGCAGCGAGAACAAATACCTCTGGAGAGGTCAGAATGAAGTTAAGAATTGAGTAAATCCCAATGGAAGGTTTGGACCTAATGTACTTTTAAGTTCAGGTGGTAAGGGTGAAATTATTTCAAGAACTGAAATACATCAAAGTGGAGGGCTGCAGGAAAAAGCCGTAGTGACCCCATGAGCACTCTCAGATCAGGAATTCTCAATTACGTGAGTCTCTTCTAAGACAGAGGATAAATGCAAGCGAGACAATGACAGTGTGAATAGAGGCAGATCCTGATGTATCAAAAGAAATACAGCATTAAGGAGAAAATCCAACAAGAAGCTTAAAAATTGCTAAAAGCAGAGCAGTTGGTTTAAAAGCCATAATTTACTTATCTTTAAATATAGTACCTAATGTAGAATTAATCTGATTTTTCTGTCATTAGACCATGAAAGTTATTCTGGTTCCAGATAATTCTCTACATTTTTAAATACCACTGACGCTCTCCCTCTCCCTGCCCCCTCTGAAATGCATTCAAATATTTTTCCTGGATGGAAAAAAACCCGTAATTATGTAACTTCTGCTAATGAAGTTTGTTGGGTTTTTTTTTAAATATAGACAAACAATCTTCCAGGCTAATAAGGACTGATTTTTCTTGCTGGAAACCCACTGAATGACATGTCTTCAGGAGCAAACATCTTCACACTTGTACAGAACTGAACCAGCAGTTTAAATACAGGGAAAAAAAAAAAAAAATCCTTGCTTCAAAATAGATCATGCTCCTCACAGATCTAAAACTGATGTATGGTTTTAATGTTCAGACTAAACTTTCTTGTGTCCCATTTTTTTACATGCAGAAATGGAAGATGCATGGCATATACAATGCATTTTTTTTACATTAAGAAGTTAATGACATCTAATTTCTGATGCTGATTTGACTTGGACCCAGGCCTTGATCAAGTCCTCAGAAGCTTTTGATGCATTTCCAGAGAACTGTAGCACTAATTAACTTTTGGACCTTACCAATGCAATCTGTATTAAGCATATTGGACAGGAAGCTGAATTATGAGCCAGTAGGCACCATCTTCTCTGGATAAGTTCAAATTTGCAGAAGACAAGTCTATGAAAGATAAGGAAGAAGTTCATCAGAGAATTTTTTCTTGTCTAACTGACACTTTCCAAGACTGCCTCGTTTGTTGGGGTTATTTTAAGAGACTAAGAACTCCCAGCCTTTTCTGCCTGGTAATACTCTCCTTGTAAAAGGATTATTTATACACTGTTTTTTATGAAGAAGCTGGTGCATCAGCCATTCTGCTTTTCCATCCAAGTAAAGTATGAAGAAGCATCTCTAAGAAGCTGCATTGCTTCACTGCCAATTGAATGCCACTTAAGTAGCAAAGGACCAACTCTTGGACAGTTTATCCTAAAAGTAAACCTGGCTTTATGGAGTAAGGCTGTGCAGCTGGAGCTTCACCCTTTTGCACAAGATGCATCACTTGTATTTCTGCCACGCTGACTGAAGGCTGTAAGGCAGGTTACCAGCCTAAGTGGGATTTATTTCTGTGAAATTCACAGTGTTGCCGTCTCTGCTGATGTTGCACCAACGACCGGCCAAGATCAGTCGTATGAGGACAAGTTCAAAGCCACCCAGAAGTAAGTGAGTGCTTACATTCCTTCACTGTTCTACAAGTATTGCAGTTTATCACGATATAACCTGCCTTCGAGGCAGGTGGGACGAGGACAGTGTGTAGGCAGGTGATAACCTGAGGCTGCGGGGCGGGGAGAAACTTCGCACCAGTTTGCCTGTTAGCACCGACCTACCTGGTAGATGACACACGCTTCAGGGACCAATTTCCTCTCGTCCTTCTGTGCACGCCCACGCCCTTCCAGCACTGCACATGCAGGGATCTCCGCGGGGCGTGGAAATCAGGGACCTTCGAGTAGCATGATCTGCCAGCACCCGGGGTCCCGCAGCCCTGCCCGCCCTTTCTGCCTGTACCGAGGGAACGCTTCCTGACGGCCGCGCTATTAGCAAAATCCCTACAAAGCGATCCCGTTACCCCCGCCCGCGAACCGTCTCTCGGCGGTTCTGCGGCGAGCGCCGCAGGGACCAGCCCTCGCGGCCGGGGCGGCTAATCCAGAGAGTACGGTAGGGCGCGCTCC
>NW_010228668.1:0-2704 GCF_000690775.1 Eurypyga helias
GGTACCGCCCACATTGTGGGTGATAGTGAGCAGTACCGAAGGCTTCAGCGTGTGTGGGTGATGTTGGTGACGTGGGGGTGGATGCCGCGGTGATGGGCTGAGCCGAAGCTTTGCATGGTCTTCTAGACTTCAGGGGCTCTGCAACTTAGGTTCGGTAGTGCTTAGGCAATGGCACTGGCTGTGCGAAATCTTAGACGTGCAGGTCAGTGCTGTTTCCATTCGAACTCTTTGGCCCTTCCTGCCCATTCTTGTTACCCAACTTGTGCTGCTGTAAGCTAGCCAGAGGCATGCTGTGGTTATGCTTTTTCTCTGGTAAGGCGTGTTTTTAGTTCGCTCATCTCGCTGAACTGGGATGAATGCAGAAGAGGGGATAGAATCAGAATAATTAGCTTAAATTAACATTGAACATACCTGTAAGCTCGTGTATTGTATGTAATGCTCCTAGTGTGACAAATGTAAATTTTTCTTTTTTAGGCAAACACAGGAAACATCCTGGAGGGCGTGGTAATGCTGGTGGTATGCACCATCACAGGATTAACTTTGATAAATAGTAAGCTAACATTTTAAATGCTATCAAAATTTTTGTTCCTCAAGTAGAAAAAACTAACTTTCATAAATAAACAAAACTCCCTGCAGTACTTCGGGCTTTTTCCCTCTAATACAAAGTGTGGTGTTACAGCTACAGTCAACTCGTGTCCCTGTTTAGCCTAAAATCAAAGACTTTCTTACTTAAACCAGGTATCTTTGAGTTCGGTGCAGTGTCTGGTAAACTTGACCAAACTTGCCTGTTAGAAGGTGGTTCCTGCTAAACAACGCGCACACAAAATGTTCTGTAAATGCAAAATGCAGCGTGAATCCCACCTACATCCTATCCAGCTGCACTCAGTAAAGGTCTGGGTTGTCTTGTTGCCGAGACTAGAGTCACATCTGGACACTGCCTGTTGTCCTGGTGTGCTAGAGTCCTCGGACAGTAACCACTAATCTATATTCACTGACTGGGACCTTCCCGGGCTCAGTCAGTCACCGGGTTAGTGACAGCTCTGATGCTTCTTGGGCAGCACAACCCTGCCCGGGTGCTCTAGGAAATACAGGGCTGGCCCAGCCTCACCAGTGAGGGGCATGGGGTTGGGAGTTGAAGGGAGAGCAAATGCTTCAAGAGAAAATAATTTTCTGTTTGATTGGGTACCAGTGATTATTACACTGAAACACTGTGTGTGTTCATATGAATAAAAATATAATGTGAAGTTCTCATTGATCAGGAAAGATGTTTGTTTCAGTGTTGATTTATAGTCCTCCCTGTTCAGGTGGAACATAATACGTGATCTCATGAGGAGTGTGTTTCTTTCACAGTCACCCCGGTTACTTTGGAAAAGTAGGCATGAGACACTATCACTTGAAGAGAAACCAAAAGTTCTGTCCTACGGTCAATCTGGACAAACTATGGACACTTGTCAGTGAACAGACAAGGCTCAACTATGCGAAAAACGAGGCAGGACTGGCCCCGGTCATCGATGTCGTGCGCTCAGTAAGTTTCTGCTCCTGTTCAGATCTGCAATTCCTGGTCACTTTGTGTGTAACTAAGTAGGAAAACTGCAGCTAAGCTACAGCTGGAATATTTGTAAACTCAGGACAGACAGCATCTTGGCATCTACGTAGTTACACAGGTGCTTGTGCTGTTAACGTTTTTTTTCCTGTAAGATACTTTTTCTTAAGCCTCTTGTGATTGTGGATGGGGACTTGCCTTATTTTGGAAGGGGGTGGGAGATTTCTTGTTTCAGGTGTTACTAAAAGCAGGCATCAAAACATGGTAGAACTGTTCAGTGTATATAGTCACCTCTGATACCGAGACTAGAGTCACATCTTAACATGCTTGATTGTCTTGGTGTGCTGTAGTTCTCGGACATAAACATCTGATTCCTATTCACTGGCTGCGATGTCTTGGGCCTCAGCCAGCCACCGAATCAGTGACAGATTGGACAGCTGGAAGTTCTTCCTGGAGAGGGTGGTGAGGCACTGGCACAGGTTGCCCAGAGAAGCTGTGGATGTCCCATCCCTGGAAGTGTCCAAGGCCAGGCTGGATGAGGCTTGGAGCAACCTGGTCTAGTGGAAGGTGTCCCTGCCCATGGCAGGGGGGTTGGAACTGAGTGGTCTTTAAGGTCCCTTCCAACCCAAACCATCCTGTGATTCTGTTCTGTGTCCCACACTGAGGTACCTCTGTTGGCCCACTCCTAACAAGCGATGACTTCAGCGGCTGCAGTGTTAGTGGGCTTTGTGCTGTGGTTGTCCTTTTAACGTAAAGGACGGGAATGAAGGGAGAGGATTCCAGTGGTGGAGAACAGCTGTTGCTGCGAAAGCTTCAGCTCTCCGTTTGAGACATGGCAGGGAGTCCTCTGCTCTGACCAGAAGTTGGGTAGTAAGTACATGGTCTTGGAAGTGCAGCCAACTCCTCTCTCCTTCAGAAAAGCAGGAGGAGGTGGGGGACTTCTGTACCACTTTTCCCAGTGTTTTCTGTATAGGGAGTGTGGAGAAAAAAAATCCAGCTTCTAAATTACAGAAAATGTTCGTTTTCAAGTTTCTACCCTTTCTCCCAAGAAGTGCAGCCCCACTAGCCCGGCAGCAGGGTGTATTTTCCTTGGTACTGGTTCCGTATTGGAGACGGACAGAGTGGTGTTGTGCTGGCGTGTGCTAGAAGACGGGTCTGAAT
>NW_010228668.1:2769-3224 GCF_000690775.1 Eurypyga helias
GAAGCTGCCCAAGCAGCCTGTGATTGTGAAAGCCAAGTTCTTCAGTAGGAGAGCAGAGGAGAAGATCAAGGAGGTTGGCGGTGCCTGCGTGCTCGTGGCGTGAAGGCCTTGGTTCTCTTCAGAAAACCTGAATAAAGACAATGTGTAAAAATGTGCTGATTCTGATCTTTCTGGTTCTTTTCCCCTCACCTGCCCAGGTGCTTGTTAATTAAGCCGTGCACACGTGTTATTTCTGGCAGTGTTTTGTCAGTGGTTTGACTGCTGCTCAGTCTCTTTTGGAACTGCCTGGCTACAGTGCCCAGCGTTTGGCAGGTGCGAACACTCGGTCTGTGGGCTCCAGGATGGCTTGTGTGGCCGGGCGTCCTCCTCGGAGTCGGAAGAGGTGCCTCGTGCCGGTGGGTTTCTGCCGGGCGGCGGAGCGGCAGGGGTGCGGGGGGCCGAACGGTGCCGGGCGG
>NW_010228669.1:0-766 GCF_000690775.1 Eurypyga helias
CCGCTCTGGGATTCTGTGTACTAAGAGCCTGCTTCAGTCCTGAAGCTGAAACCATGCTCTGAAGAATGCAACTTGTGCTTTTAATTGGACCCAAACCTTAGGGTTGAAGGATAAGAACAGAGCAGTGGGTAAGGAAGGACGATGCCGGCGTGCAGGGGGTTTGTGCTGTTTGTGGCATGACCAGTGTTGTCTGTCCTTCGGTTTTGTGCAGGAAAACAGCTCTGAACTGTTGTGCTAATGCTATGGAGAGGCTGGAGTGAGAAACCAAATCGTCTGCCTGGTCCCTCTCGTAATTACGAAGAGTGAAGTTGAAAGTGGATATAAGAGAGACACAAAAGTTACCGGGGATAAAGCATTTGCAAAAAATCTCCTTAAATTAATTGCAGAGTTACTTGAGCCGAAGTGGTTTTGAATTCTGAAGGCTTTCTGCTGATGGGGTCGAGCTGTGCGCTGCGAACCAGCTTTAGTTCTTTTATTCCGTGTTTTCATTAATAGGAAAGAAGAATATCTGTGAAGGTCAAAGTTTTTGGGGTTTTTTTGTTTGGCTGGGGTTTTTTTGTTTTTTTGTTTCGATAGTGCCTCTGCGTCAGAGGTGAGTTTCAGTAGAGAGTTTCAGTAGAAACGAAGCTGCCTACACTTATGCGGCACGACTGGTGTTCAAACCCAGCCTGGGGAGCAGAGCTGACCTTTGACCTTCACGTCTGCTTCTAACTGAGGGATTCCCTCTGCCTTGGCTGCCTTGAGGGTAAAAGGGCAAGTCCGCGCT
>NW_010228669.1:1027-1228 GCF_000690775.1 Eurypyga helias
CCCCTGCCCAGCACGCGGGGCTGTCACAGGAGCGTCGCTGCCGCTGTCCAGGCTGGGTGTAAAGCAAGTGCAGATTTGCTGAGCAGCGCTGCGCACGCCCCTCGCACAGCCGCGCGGTCCCAGAGGCGGATGTCATGCGTGGACAGCTGCTCCTGGGCTCGGAAGGAAGGTCTGGGTGTGCGGAGGTCTGGGCCTGCTTGG
>NW_010228670.1:0-5787 GCF_000690775.1 Eurypyga helias
AGGCCGCAGGGGCGTGGCCCGGCCCAGCCTTGGTTCCGCTTCCGCACAGAGCCGTGTTCCCGGTGTAGGAAACCCTTCCTCTCTTTGCCTGAGCGACGGTTGGATGCATGGAAGGAAGGACGGGGTAGGACTGGGGAGTTCTCTGCGACTTGGCCGGGCTGCTGCCTCGGCCCCCTCCGCCCGGGTCGGTGCCGGGACTGCGGTGGGGGGGGCTGACCCACCCACGGTACTTGGGGAGGGTTGTGCGGGCACTGGCCTCGGCCCAGAAAGGGGCAGTTTATCCTCACAGAATGGTTTGGGTTGGAAGGGACCTTAAAGACCATCCAGTTCCAACCCCCCTGCCATGGGCAGGGACACCTTCCACTAGACCAGGTTGCTCAAAGCCTCATCCAGCCTGGCCTTGAACACTTCCAGGGATGGGGCATCCACAGCTTCTCTGGGCAACCTGTCCCAGTGCCTCACCACCCTCTCCGGGAAGAACTTCCTGATCTGCAATCTCAACCTCCTCACTTTCAATTTAAACCCATTACCCCTTGTCCTGTCACTACAGGCCCTTGTAAAAAGTCCCCCCCAGCTTCCTTGTAGCCCCTTCAGGCACTGGAAGGGGCTATAAGGTCTCCCCGGAGCCTTCTCTTCTCCAGGCTGAACAAGCCCAACTCTCTCAGCCTGTCCCCATAGCAGAGGGGCTCCAGACCTCGGAGCATCTTTGTGGCCTTCTCTGGATTTGCTCCAACCAGTCTATATCCTGATGTTGAGAGCTCCACAGCTGGATGCAGCACTCCAGGTGGGGTCTCATTAGAGTTTGGAGGTTGCAGGGAGAAGCTGGAGTATGTATTGGTTTCCTTGAATCAATCACTATGGCTAGTGGCTGTATGCCTAACCGTAAAGCAAACAGCTTTGCCCGTGTGATGCAAAGATGAGCATGCTTAAGCCTGTAAAATCCTGTTGCTGTGGAAGCAGGGATGCTGTGAGCATCCTTTTCTTCTAACTTCTTTTTTAATTTTTCAAAACCAAAAGTTGTTATTCTTCCAGACTGAAGCTGTGGCACAAAGGAATTACTCTGAGATAGGTTTGCTGACCGTCCCCAAGTCTGTGTATGACACTCACTGTTAGGTCGTCAGAGCAGGACAGTTTGGTTTGAAAGGAACCCCACAGGTGTCTGGTCCATTCCCTTGCTTGAAAGAGGGTCAGCCATGAGGTCAGAAAGGTGGTCTTCTCACTGGCAGTCAGTCCCTCGCCTGTGTGACCCAGGGGCTCTTCCTTCCCTTGAGCAAGGCTTGCCCTTGTTGAATTTCATAAGGTCACTGTCAGTACTTTCTGCCAGCTCTCCCCCTGCATGGCAGCCCTGCCCTTGGGCATGTCAACTGCCGCCCCCCCACCCCCTTTGGTGCCATTTGGCAAGAACGCACCTCCTCCAGATCATGCCTAATGATGTTAAACCAGATGCACCCCCCTCACTATGTTCCAGTTGGAACTGACCTGCAGGTAATATGACCCACTGACTTCTATCCTCTGAGCCCAATTATCCAGCCATTTCTTACCGATCTGGTTGTGCACCTGTCCAGGCTGTAATGTCCTAATTTGGAGGCAAGGATATCGCAGGAAACAATGGGAAAAGACTTGCTAGATTTAGAGGATATGACATCTGCTATTGTCCCCTCGTACAAAAATCTGGTCATTTTATCACAGAAGGCAGTTGGATTGGTCAGGTATGACCCATCCTTGGTAAATCCATACTGTCTCCAAATCATTTCTTCTCCTTCACATGCCCAGAACTACGCTCCAAGGTAATTCACCCCATGGTTTTCCCAGGGATAGAGGTGTTGAACCTGCAGTTCCCTGGAATGTTCTTTTGGCATCTCTGAAGATGGATGCAACAGTTGCTTTCTTCCAGTCATCAGGGACCTCCAGCATGCAGGGACATCAGCCAGCTGTCTCGGAACCCTCAGATGCAGCCTGTCAGCTCGCAGGGACTTGCAGGGGTCCAGCTTTCTCAAGTAATCCCTTGCTTGACCTTCATCTGCTGCTGGCAGCTCTCCTCCTGAACCCTTTTACACATTTCAAAGGCTTGGGAGACCATTTTGGTAAAGACAAGCAGAGGTGTTAGGATGTATGACTGGCCCCACTTGTCAAGAGCCCGTGTTTCCCTTGTTCAGCTGTTTGCTACCAGCCTACCTGCAGAAGTTCTGGTTGCTCTTCATGCCCTTGACAAGTCTCAGCTGAGTTCTGACTTTCCTCACACCATCCCTATACACCCAGGGAAAGTCTCTAAATTCCTCTTTTGTAGCCTGTCCTTGTTTCCACCTCTTATATGCTGCCTTTTTATGTTGGAGGTCCATCATGGGTTCCCAGTGCAGTCAAAATGAAGGGAGGTTCAAATCACTCACAAGAACCTGGGTCTGACAGAGAGACTCCCCAGAGTTTCTTAAAGAGGGAGGAAGCATCCATCCATTTTCTTACCCTGGTTGAGTGGTCTGTAACACTCCCATCACACCGTCACCCTTCCTGGCCTCTCCTCTTGTCCAGAAGCTTGTGAAGGCTGCACATTTATCCTTGTAACAGATGATTCTGGAACAGTTAATGTGAGAGCAACTTCTTCTGTGCCATGGGCTGGGAGTCGATCTGTGACTTGAAGCTGACAGTTCCTCTGCACCTGCAATATACTGACTACAAATCTATGTATTCTACAAATATGAAAACCAGTGGTTGCGCTTTATCAAAGCTCAAAGCCAGTTGCGATTTCTGACTTCGATTTCAGGAAAAATAGTGGTTAGGGTGTCACATGGAAGGCAGTGGGCCTGGTTTTGGGTTTTTTTTTTTGCTGGTACTGAGAAGTTGAAAGACTGTCTGCCATTTTGTGGCACGGTTTGATGGAAAGAGGGTCTGAAATGAACTCTGAAATTCCCCTTTCAGATCATCTGTGGCCTGGGAGACAGCACACTTCTGGGATCTGTTCAGGCGACACAGAAGATGAAACTTAGCAATATAAGGTAAGATGCTGGTGCAGTTACAGCTCACAGTTGTTGCCCTGTCAGGAAAAGGCTTCGTAGTAGTAAATGGCCTTGTAATCTGTATTAATTCTAAGTACTAGGACTTTGAAGCTCTCAGACCATTTAAAAAAAAAGGTGAAAGTAAACTTGTGGGTTTTCTTCCTTTTTTGATGGCACTGGTACCTGTTCTTACAACATGCTAAGGTTTTACATACGGGGTGAGTAAATACAGGTAGAAAGGGAGAACAGGACAGCTTGTTCCATTGCTTGCATGTGGAACCAGTTCGGCTTAGCCGAGACAAAGGACTGGGCTTTATTCTTGTCTCTTTTTCAGCACGATCTGGGGTAAGTTCCTCCTCCTTGCTTTATAATGTGAGCACGGAACATGCATCCATGCTTGCCAGGTGATTGGAATTTGAGCACTGTGATTGAAGAGCATTTGCTTTCTAACATGGTAAATTATTTTGGGTCAATAAACTCAGGATTGTGCTTTTAATAATGAATAACATATGGGGAGGGGAATGGACTTGGTGAAGTAACTGATGGCTCTGGGAACTGAAGTATGCTGAAGGCAGAGCTGGCAAGCAAAACTATTGGCAGTTGCAAAGAGATGGAATTAGATGCTCTTGCTGTTCTTGATAGTGAGGGTGGAGATCCAAAAAGAAAATAGGTTCTTCGTGAGCTCTGGAATTAAGGAAACGGGAATGGATGTGTAACCTTTTCAGTTTTCTCCCTTTCCCAGCTCTCAGTGCTTCACAGATTGAAGCACAATTGACTGTGTCCAAACAACTTGGAAACTGAAGCTAATCCTCATATGCACGGCAGTTTCCCATGGCCTCAACTTTGAAACTAAGTTGAATTCAGAGGATGGAGTTCACTCCCTCATCAAAAGCAGGACTTAACGCGAGTGTGTTGTGGTAACTACCTCTGTGTATGCTGCTCGCTGCCCGCTGTAGCTGCGCGTTCCGCGTAGGCATCTGCATTGGTAGTTGGAAGGCCTTGCTGTTGGAGCCCCTTGCAGTCAGGGCCAAACACAGCTCAGAATGACTTCCCCATAGCCAAAACCCAGGTATAATGGAACTCATAAATCCTCTTTTCCTTTCTGTGTAACACTTGAATCCTGCCGACATCTATTAGCCTAAACTAGGTAAAAAAATCTCAGAGGGGCAAATAAAGGAAATGGACACAGATCAGTTGCTTAAGTTGCTCTCTTCAGCTAGGTTATAAAAGAAGGGCCTATATATTGTGCCACTTAACTCGTATTTGTGCTCAAGCTCCCACCTGGAGCTGCAAGAACTGTGTTTCTTTGTCATTTAACGTCTAAGGCTTGGACAGGATTTATCCTCATCAGCTTGGACACCTGTTACTGTTTTGTAATGTCTTAAAGAAACTCAGCATTGAAATGTTTTATACTGTAAAAAAAAAAAAAAACCAACCAAAAAACCAGAAAGTTGTTTCTTGTTATTTTTATTGCACAATTTTTAAGTTGTGCACTGTACTCTTAACTGTTGCAGTTCTTAGGACTACTCCTTTAGAGTACTAGGTTTAGAACAAACGTCACAGTTATGCCTGGGGAGTCGCGTTGGGGAGCCACTAAGGAGGGAATAAAATATTTTTCTATTAGAATGGTCTTTAAAAATTGTCTGAAACTATTCCCTTATCCCAAATGTTGCAAATACTTTGTCCGCCTGAACCCTGGCTGCTACAGGCCAAAGCTGGTAGCAGTACCTTGACAGTGTGCAGACTGTCACCGCGTTTGTCTTATTTACAGATCTACCTGCCCACACTTCCCCAAGGTTTGCAAGGGATCAGTATTATTCCTTATATTATTTTTTCCATCATCAGTTTCTAGAATTCCTGAGATGTCTCTTGTAATTGGAGGCCGAGTACCAGGTTTCCCATACCTATTTTTTTTAAAGAATCTCTATCAGCGCAATGCTTTTTATTACGTTTGGGCACAGAGGCCGCTCTGAATCGACATGAGCCTTGATCTGAAGCCCTGCATTTGTTCTGTGCTGTTAAATAACACCTCTGAGCTGCACAGTAGCTTCCGTCCTTCCTAGGGTGGTGTGAGTGGTTAAGCTAGTTTTGCTGATGCTTGAGAAATAAAAGTTTCTTGGGCCTTTGTTTAGTTTTGGTTTAAGAAAACTTTTTGCCTCAAAGATGTTTTTCCTTACAAAGACAAATCCATTATGTCTCTCGGAGGAGGGTCACGCTCACGGTGGAATTGCTAAGTTTGAACAAAGGCTTTTCTCTAGGAAGCTGGAGAGGAAGAAGGAAGAGGTGCAGCTGAGGTGCAGACACTAGAGAAACAGAACCGTACTGGAGAGCAGTCAGAGAGTATCTTGACGCAGCACTGAAGGATCCCAAGGAATGCATTCAGAAGTGAGTACAGTGCCTTTCGGTGTCCGAGTCTGAACAGCCTTCCCTGAGGGAGCTGGTGCCATCCCAAGGCACCACACCCTGTGCTTGCATCAGGGGCAGTGCTCCAGCAGCCGTGTGTTCATCTCACAAGAACCAGCGGAGAGTAACTTAGGGGGAACAGCATTAGCAATAAGAGCGCCAAGATTCATTCCCTGCCCCCCAGCCACCTTTTTGGCACAACACGTTCTCCACCATTCTCAGTGTTTTTCAAAGAAATTGCTGGTTTAAGTAGCAATTAAGTGTCTGTGCAAGTGGTGGGTTTACTGTCTCGTGCCACAAGGCGCACAAATGCCATTGCAAGTTATTAGAATACAAAAACGTGGACTACCTTCCCTGAAAAATTCTGCTGTATATCTAAGCAAGCAGTTGATGG
>NW_010228671.1:0-18585 GCF_000690775.1 Eurypyga helias
TTTCTCCCCCTCCCCCTTATCCTTAAACCATATCATACAAACTCCCTGTCTCTTGGAGGACTTGATCCTGCACTCCTAGTCAGGGGGCAAAATTCACCATGTTTTCAATTTGAAATGAGAATCTGAGTTTCCTTCCAAGAAAGACAAACTAAGCCATCCACCTGCCCATCACATGTTCCTGGCCATCATCAGGATGCCTTTTTGGTCACCTACCAGTGATCCAGATGGGGCTTTCCAGCAAGAGATCCTGACCACATTCAGCCCAGGCGGAGGCAGGAGGGAAAGGCAAAAGGAGAGAGAAGTTGATATTGATATGAAAAATGGGGCAAGGCGAAATTTGAGTAAGCTCAGCCTCAGCAAGGAGAAGTATTGACAAAACAGTCAGCCTGCTGCCAAGGCATTATTCTGGATGAGCAGTCCCTGAGCGCAGGCTTCAGCACAGCCAGCAGCACGATGGATCTCTTGCTGTGCTGGTGCTCATTTGGGTGGCACTGATGTTGTGTCCTTTGGACCTTCCCACCTCCTGTGTGTGCGCATGCCAACACGTCCAGGGTCCTCTAAGAGGGAAGATGACTTTTTTTTTTTACTATGAATAAGAGGGATTTTCTGAAAGATTTAGCACTCTGTGTTTGCACAGAGATTAGTGGGGAGGGACCCACTGCTTATTGCTCTAAACCTATGCAATATTTTAGGGCCCAGTCCCACATTCCAACAGCAGGTTGGATCACTGATGGTTTCCATGCAGAGACCAACAACCCAATGACTCTAGAGACATCCCCAGCTGGTTTCTATGGCATTAACTCTGCCAAAGTTTCCATTCCCCTTTGCAGAAGAGTCTTAGAGCAGAGATAACACACCAAGTCCAGTGACAGTCCCCTCCTTCCCACGCAGGGGTTACCGTCCTTGCGCAGGTCTGGGGTATCGCAGACTCCCTGGTTCACAGCTCACCTCTCCAGATACAGGTAATAGCTGAAGCACATAACACCTGGACTTGGTAACACAATTCTGCTGTGAGACAGACTCTAAAAGAAACACACAGATCTGTCAAAACATCCGAACTCCCCAGCGCACCTGCAAGCCCTAAGTTTCCTTACCGCTCCTTGGCATTCCTTGGTCAGAGTCCTCAAGGGTGCTTGTTGCATCTCCACCTGCACAGGGCTTTCCCATCAGCTCAGCCCCACCTCATCCTTGGTTCTTTTTGTTTAAGACTTCTGCAAGGTAACTCATAAGATTATGTTCCTTTCTGCTGTCTTCATAAGGAGGGTCACTAATTTTGTCTAATTTCCAGGGATGTGATCTGATATTTAATACTGCATTTGCCAGGCAGGCTCGTTTCACGGGAGGATTCCACAACCAGTAGCACTTCCAAGTGCTCACAGCATCACCCATGTGTCAGGTCTTCTGTTGCTACAAGACTGCAGAGAAAGTCGAAAACTCACACATAGAAAACAGAGTTTGCAGAGTTGTAGAAAATATGCACCCGCTATTAAGATTCTCTGACTTCTCAAACTATGCTTCTTTTCCATGAATTTCGTTTTCCTTAGAAGTAACAAAGTTATGTATAACACCTTTTACAAGGCATTTGACATTTACCATATCTATGGAAATATGAGTTGCCTCCCTGCTTTCCTGTTTACAGTGTCACCTCACCGTGGAATGCATAATCTCACAGAGGCATTGGTCTGTTGCAGAGTATTTTTCTTTAAGTTTTGTACACACAGAGGAGACCATTGACACCTTTCTAACTTTAGGTCTAACTCAAGGCCAAAATCCCTATAGTGTCAATGCAGCCTCCAGAGAGCAATTCCGGATACCTAAGCTAAAAGTCCTAAATTAAGCCACATGAATACTTCCCAAAGTGTCAAGGACTCCATGCTCAGCGTGAGGAGAGATCCCAGTATGAATGAACCAAGAGGAGTCATTGACCTTAAGAATCTAGGATTTTCATTCATTAATTTAATGACCTTTTGTTGCAGTGAATTCTGGTTTTTTAAGCCACTTATGAACTTCCTTCAGACCTTTATGAAGCTGCATGGAATAATTAAGAAAACAAATCTAGTCCCATGCTAAGTTAATTACATGCCTTGTGGTTTCATATATATTTTTCTCCCTTTCATAGTTACCTTTTAATATCTCCTCATATTTCTTTCTGACTTTTCTGTATTACTCTCCTTAGTCTTCAGGAAACCCATTATTACTCATGGGAACAAGTAATCAAATAAGTCTCACTGAGTGCAATTAATCTCTTCAGCTAGGAGGCTGGCTGTGAGATGGCTTTCACCTTTGTATTTTCCAGTTGCTATGGATCAGCACAGCTTCCCCCTAGACTCACAAGCCCATGTCCCTCCGGACACTGCCATACGCAGGCCATGATGCTGGGGACAGCTTCCAGCGCTTCTGCGCAGCCATGAATTGACCCCTTACGTTTGACTGTGTTGAGGAAGAAGGGAAGGGAGAGATTATGTCAGTATTTCAACAATATCCTTAATGAGGCAAATGATTTATCTTCAGGAAGGACAGATTAATGATAGTTCTATTAAATGTGTGGATTTTAAATGTTAATATTGCAGCAGAATTATAGCTAAGTGTGTTTTTATGCAGCTTGGCAGAGTCATCACCCTGGGGACAGGGCTGTTGGTCTGAGCTCAGAAGACCAGTTTGAGGCCAAAAGTGATCATGTGTCCTACAGAAACGTTAGAAATAAGAGATTTAAATCTTCCACACTATTTGGAGATATACCTTGACTTTAGTGAAATTCTGACAGTGGCTTGTGGGATTCTTATCAGCCAGTTTGAGAAACAGATTGAAAATAAACTTATGCAAGATGTGAACACAAAGTGTGAAAAACTGTTCTCAGGAAGACCTTTCTAGAGATTACTCCTAGAAGAGAAGTGTAAGGGTTAGGATATTCTAAAAGCCTGTTACTGGTCTGGTACTTTAAATAGTAACTCATACAACTGACTAGATAATATGCTGCTTATATCTGAAGATGGCATCAAGCTAGAAGGTCTGCAATATGCTGGAAATTCATAAATATCTTACAGGCTGGGGAAATGGCCAAGAAAGAATGAAAGTCAATAAGAACAAATAGAATTTTCTGCAATTAGATATAAATAACTGATTGCACAAACGCAGGATGTGACTGACTGCTGCCATACCAGTTCTGAATGCAAGGACCTGAGGTTTATAGCAGATCACAAATTAAGCATGGGCCAGGAATGTCCATGTTGTTACAACGAATGCACAAATGCATTCATGAGGTGTAATATCCATGAATCTTGTCTCCAACACACACACACACACAAAATCATTTCCATCCACATTGGGCTGGGAAAGGCTCAGCTGGGAGATTTCATCCGATTTTAGCACTGCAGTTTAAGAACGATGTGGGCCATTGGCAAGAGTCCAGGGGACAGCAGGGATGACCAAAGGTCTTGAAAACAAGGACCACTGAAGTTCAAGGATTGTTTAGTCTAGGGAAGGAGACAGAAAGTCTTCAAGTGTGTGAGAGCTATAGGGAGGGAAGACACACATTCTTGTCCTTTTCCATTATGGACGGAACAAGAAGAAACGTTCATGCATTGCAGCAACAGACATCCTGCTTAGGCATTAGGAAAGCTTTCCCAGTGGTAAGGATAACTGGCACTGGAAGAGATTGCCTAGGGAAGTTGTGAAGTTCCCTTTTATTGGAGGTTTTTAAACTGCTAGCAGAGCACTGGGGATGAGTAATCCCCCCTTGGGGCAGAGGGATGAACAACTAGATGACTTCTTGAGGTCTTTTCCAGCCTGTTTTCTGTGTCTCTATGTAAGTAAGACAAAAAGCAAATGAGCATGGGAAAATATCCTGTAGCACAATGCTATAGATCCAGTTCACATAGCTTTGAAGATCAAGTCAGAAATAAATTAATCTTTAAGGAATTTTAAGCAAAAATTATACTATTGCTCTCCTAAAGGTGTTGCATGGATTTCTCATAGCAGTGTAGTGCTTATAAATTATTCCACTATACTGTTGAAGTGAGTGGGAGGACAGTGAGAATGTAGAGCTACTCTGTGGTGTGGATATAGCCTGGGAATTTTAGTGTAACAGCAAGAATCAAATTCTCCCCATTTAATTCCACAGAGCAAAACTGGCCATACATTTAGAGGGAAGACACCTGGGTAGGAGGCATTTCCAGATTGCCCGGCGTGAGCCCTAAGCCAAGCAGATTTCGGTGAAATCAACCGCAGGGTAGCTCGTTTCCCTTTCGTGACGGGAGATGGTGCAATGAGGTGTAGGACACCTGCTCACCAGGCAGGGCTCAGCCCAGGCTGCGAGACAGGGAAAAACCACTGCCCTGTCCCAGCTTCCAGCCCTGTTAGAGCTGCAGAAAGTCTGATCCACTGCCGGGGCAGAGAATAAATTGCAATCTTCACTTGGAACAATGTACTATATTGTCTGTTGGTGTACATACCAGTTTCAAGTATAGAGTACTTGAATTCTTAGAAAATTATTCACAAGAAGTTAACCCAGGAGATATTTATAGGCAGAACCAGCAGGAAAACCAGTCAGACAAACAGCAGATTTAGAGTTTTACAAGCTGCTATGTCTGACCATAAGTCGTTAAGTACTGAAGATGTAACCTTTTCTACATTTCTCTTGTAAGCTATTTAGCTGCACAGAAGTGGAATAAAACATGAGTATTTTTGACTGCACAATCTGATGTTCATCTTGCCCTATGGGAAGGATAGGCTTGCAACCCTTTCTGAGTGGAGCTCATGCTAATTAAATTGTCATGAAGATAAATATTAAAGTAACAACTCAAAGGAAAAATTAAACTAGGCTGCTTATAGGTGGCAGCATGTTGACTGATCATTATTTGTAATGTCCCCACCACTCCTACTGGACTAAATACCCCTGGAAAACTCTTATTCATGGAAACTCATGCAGTTTACAGATCTTTCGTGATTTAATGAGACATATATTTTGATAGCCATGTAGTGAAGTATAACACAAGACAGAAGGAAAGAGAATATAATACAATTATAGGGATATTCTGAAACTGGAAAAAAGGGAATAAGAGGGGAAAAAAATAATCCTTCAGAATTACCCACTGCAAAGACGATGCTCATTGTGTAATAGAAGAGCTTGCTGCATTTCAGGCATTTTGGGGTTTTTCTTGTTTCTTTCTGCAGCAAATATTTATAGCCCTCTCTTTCACTTGCAAGAACATCCAGTGGTATTTTAAAAGGATTTAAATAAGCAATGTGTCCCTGTTAATATCCACTTTGCCATCAGTTTGACTTAGCTTTCTGGGAGTTATTTTTCTCAGTGATGGCAAATGAAAACTTCTACCAGGCTGAGATGGGAAGTGTCAGATGGGGGTAAACAGAGCATCATGCTGACAAGCCAAATGCCCCTATCTGTAATTTAATAAACTTTTCGTTCAAATCATATCAATACACAAGGTGGGTTGGGAATTGGTTCAGGTGCATTTTTCATTTCTTAATTGTGGACTTACAGTCATGTTTCAGTGCTGTTCTTCCCTGTTCTACTGCTGAAGGCTATCTGCAGAAAATTAGCATGCCTTCTTTTTTTTTAATTCAGAGTGTTAGTTCCCTGAATATCCACCAGGCATCATCAGAAAATTACAACAGTGCAACTAGGGTGTGAGGAGAGGGGACCTCTGAAATCTGAACCTCCTTTTTTTTCTTTTATTCAGAGTGTTAGTTCCCTGAATATCCACCAGACATCATCAGAAAATTACAGCAGTGCAACTAGGGTGTGAGGAGAGGAGACCTCTGAAATCTGAACCTCTTTTTTTATGCACCCCATGAGTACTTGCCAGTCCACACTGGGTTGGGGTTTTATTTTTTACATCTTCTGGAAATCAGGCCTCTGGAGAGCATTCAGCATGCTCCAGATTACCCAAAGTTTTTGAGAGCACAGGTCTAGGTGACTGGTCTAGGTTATGGGCAAAGCTGGAGGTGAAGAGCAGACCTCTGTGCCCATTGCCCCCATCAATCACTGCCCGATGGAAAGCAGTACTGAGATAATGCAACTACTGTCTGAAGCTCACTCACTTAGACCCTTGGAGGACTGGATTTGCTAACCCAGACCTTTCCACAACCCATTTACATCTCTGCATCAGGCCAAGTGCCCATTTCAGGGATGTGCATGATAAATGGCGGTGATAGATCATGTTTCATTTCAGTATCAGGTACTGTATAAAAGGCAAGTCAAATAGCATCAAGCTATTATAATTGTTATAGGAAGGTTGTTCTGTTTTGGAAATACGGTAAAACATTTACAGCATTTTAGGAAGGGCTCATTCCTCTCAGTTTTACCACACAGAACTGGATAAATAATTTAAACAAACATTTTGAACAGTTTTGCAAAATGCACTTAATGAATTATTCAGTAAGCTCTATTTGATCAGCCTCAGACACAATACCGCTGTCAACAGCAATGCAGAACTTTCTAAGTAGGTCTTAAATATTCATTTTTCCCATTTGAGAAATAATGTGTACTCTGTCCTATCACCCGTGTTAGCATGTCTTAGAGAGAAATTGTTTCACAAGTTGTCATCTCTCCCTGTATTTGTGTTAAACTTTAAATTTAAGATTAGATTATCTCTTACATATACTTTTTAAAGATAAGTGTAGGAAAACGTTTGCTGTGCCAGTTAAAACCATGTCTACTATGTAAAAGTGAGTGCATCTCTGGATTCAAATAGTTACATAAAAACACAGGAGAAACAATGGAGAAGGAATGGCATCCCTGGAATGCAGTCCAGATGTATATGGGCTGGGTAAGGCTAGATAAAGTTTTAGAATAAACTCTGCAGTAATAATCACTTAAGACAAAAGGTCTCTAAAGCTCTAATTGCTGATGTAATCCTTAGGTCTTAAGGCGAGATGTCTGAAATTCAGATCAGAAACAAATGCTATGTGATTTTGCTGACAGGTAGTGAAAAAAAATGTGGTTACTGAAAGGGGAAGCATGAAAATGAATATTCCCCAAATTTCGCATTAGGGGTGAGAAGCTGCTAGAAAGGAAGCAAGGTTCCCATGAGGGACCTTGGGGACCAGGATTGTCCAGATTTACATCCAATGTCTGTCTGATGAAGGCAGTTTGATGCAGGATCCAGCAGCAAGGAGAGAAATTGCATTAAAGGCACAAAGTGGAGAAAAACTATGGCGCTAGACTTTACCATTCACTGCAATCCCTTTTTCTTAACCTGTATGACAAAGCTCACAATCAAGGCATTTTCCCCTCGCACCCCATTGCTGGTAGGGGGAAGGCAGAAAGAGACGGAAAATACCCAATGTGCCAGCTCTGATTCTTGGTGCTTGGTCTGGTTTCATACTGGATTTGGTTTTGCTGACTCTGCAGCAGCTGGGGTGGATCAATTTGAAAAACCCACGCATCACCACAGACTGCAGCAGCAGCATGTAGGACAGCAGGGCCTTTGCCTTGAAAGCCAGAATGCACACCTAGCCAGCCAACAGCCCCGGGGCCATTGCCATTTGTAAACCAGAAGGGTCTCCAGTTCTGTTGCAATAAAATAATGCTATTCTTACAACATTGTTAAGTCAGGTAAAATCAGATCTGATGTACAACCTCTTAACACCTCGGGAAACAACCGACATTCATTTAACATCCTACCGCTGGCCCTGACTGCACCATATCACACTGTCAATATTTCCTTCCCCCATAATGTCCCATGAGTATCAGATGGAGAGATCTGCTGGGTATTTGGCTCCTACCTGCTGCTGGAAAGCCAGAAAGGAACTAGAGCAGGCAACAGAAATCTGACTGAGTCTCATGTAAGGAGAAATCTTCCTTACAGGCACATTAACATTCACTATAGACTTGAAGAGATATTATAGCAACTGGAGATCTCCGGGGGGGGAAAAAAAAAATTGTATTGTATATATTATATTTATATACAAAAATTATTTTATGCACCAAACGATGGGGATGTTGGATATCACAGGAAGGACAAACTCATTCATGTGAGGACCCATATGCACTTCTTCAACTTGTATTTTTTCTAGCTTTAAACTTTCTGACACCTGTTAGCTTTTCTTCCTTAAGAAGTCCCTCTTCTTCCAAATACAACCAAGTTAAAAAAAAAAAAAAAAGAAAAACATTGCAGCTTTTACCAAAAACTCTCAAGCCTGTATGTGATGTGTTTTTCTTTCAATCTGAGGTGAAACTTTAAAGCTTCTGAAAGGAAGTTAGTTTAACCTCAGCGTCAGAAAGCTTTGTTTGCAAGTTAATGTACGGGTATTATTTGAATTGCAAGAGCACTACAGTTCCTACAGTCTAATGACTTAGGAGACTGAGGATGCCAGAATCCTGAGAGCCTCTGTTCTCCATCTCAGCTGTTTTGTTTCAAAGTCATCCAAGACTGCTGTAGAGTCAGGGAAGGACCCCAAATACCCCACATCACCTTTGTCTCACTACAAGACGAAACATTATGCTGGGTGTTTTAACACCCACTGGTTCTAATAAATGCATGTTTCTGCAGTAGAGTGATTGAAGATTTCTGGCCCCAGTGCAACACTCTCCATGTTTTTTTCTACCTGGAACACGGATGTTCATTTTATATTTGTGCGTCTCACCAGAATTTGGATTAATAGCATCAAGGCCATGTAAAGACTATCAGCTGCACAGATTGCTCATGGCGGTTTTTTTTTTTAACTGGTGTTCAACAGGCAGCAAGTGGACAAGTCACAATGTTCATTTCCAGTGCATGTTAACCATAGATTTAAACCCATGTGTCTAGAAGGTAAAGGCCAGAATGCTTTTCCCAAGCACTCACTTAAAGAACCTTGCTATAAAACTCATAGGGGTGATTATTAATTAATTTTCTACCCAACCCTTTAGCAATGATTACAAAGTTGACTGGTACCGATGTAGCACTAATTTGTTAGTACTTCAACAGTCTGCCAGTTAATCCAGGGAGGCTTTCTTTTTCCCTATAAGTAATGAGCTTTCTTTCTACTTTTACATGTGTTTCTCTTTACCGTACATGATTCCTGATTCTTCATCCATAGAGAAATGTGCCAGACAAGCCCTTGCTGTTGGGAGACGTTTGCTACATCGTGAAGGTATTGTACTAATTGAGTTTCTGTGCATGAATGAACATATGTAGAAGCTACACATTACACTAAGTGTCCCCTTAATATTTTTATCAGACTGCTCTGCAGCAACTCGTTACCCTGTTCAAAGACAAAATGTATAAATTAACAATTTCCTCCTAATGGGTATGCTTGACATCCCCCTCCACTTAACCCTGAATCCCAGGAACCACGGTCTGAGGTAAGAGGGCAATGCAGTCTTGGTCCTCAGCAAGTCTTAATAGTTCCTTTTTGCAGCAAGTGCTGCCAAAAGTGGTCAAACACATACCTGGGCAGCGGTTTAGAAGTGCCGTTGGCTGCCTGCAAAGCACTAAGTTGGGATCGCTGAACTTCTTTATTTTTTCAAATGCTGCAGAAAGAACTCAGGGGACAAGAAAAAAAAAAATGAGGAGAGGGGGAGAGAAACTTAAAAGACGTCTGTCAACTAAACTTCAGGACCATCTGGGTAAATCCTATTGAATAAGGTTGGTAGTGAGATGTCGACACACTCTCATCAGGTACCTTGACTGAGGAAGAACCCAAGGATTTGGCCCTGTTAGATTTTATTTCCAGGAAAGATTTTAAAGCAAGCATTAACTAGAAATGTCAGGAAGTGTAACATCTGGTACAGGACTAGGGAGTATTTTAAAGAATGGAATGTCAAAATAAATATCTGTATCTCTATCTTCCTTAAGCATAAACTACTGTAAAGCTCTGTCTTACTAGCTCACACAGCACAAGTTACAGCTTGGTAAATTTGTAAGTCTGCTGCTTTTGCTGTCTTAATACACTATCAGTCCAACGCCAGCTGATTCTGGACTGAGATTAGGTACAGCCCTGCTTTCCATCTGTGCTGATAAAATGAGAGAAAATGAAATGATTTCTGCAATCTTGTAAATCCGCTTCACTTGCTGTTTATCAAGAGCTGGCAAGGGCAATGACAGAGGCAAAATTCCCCAGGTCACTCCAGCACACACTGTGCCTCCTTCTCCTGAAGGACTTCTCTTGCTCTCTCCTGAAATAGTTCATGTGGAAAAAGAAAGAAAGGAAAAAAAATCTTAAGAGGTGTACAGACATACCCAGTGTTCCTAAAGAAAATAACAAGACCATGTCAAATTGCTTTATGTTCCCTTCTGAAAAAACATGCATGTTCAAACAGGCTCTGCAAAAGTATTTGCCTTGCTCACTCTGAACAATGGGGAAGAAGCTCCTGTGTGCAACGGGAAACATCACTCAGATTTGGATCGCAGGCTTCTCTTTTAAATAGGGAGGAATTTGGGGCGGGGTTAAGACCTGGAGGATTTTGTAGGGGATCATACCTAATGCTTACAAGCAAACTGTATATTCTAATCAGATCTACTACATAAAACCTGGATCCGCTAGAGTATATGCCCTGTTACATACTTCTCTTAAATTACTGTAACCTTTCTGCAAAGCAGACTGCTTTCCAGGTATCCTAATCTCCACAGAAATTAGATAAACCAGGATACTGTGATGCAATATTCCAGACGTCTACTGATACAGACTCCCAACAGACTCCCATCTATTTTAAAGTCTGTTTCATATTCCATGAGATTTGCTTTCAGTTCCTGGTGACAACAAACTTTCTTGTGAAGTCTATCTAGGTCAAGTTTTCAATCTGTTTTTATGAACAAAATTTACTTGGTAACACTGTGATGTGATGAATGTGAGCTTAAGTATCTGTCAATAAAAGCCAATTCATTCTTCAGTATCAATATGGATTCAGTTTTGCTTGCAAGTCATACTAAAAGCTGAATCATACTGAATCTTCAAGCTATACTTACAGAAAAAAAGCAAGTTTGCAGAAACCTGGGATTAAAGTGCTTAAATCTTCAGTTTGTGAAGTCAGAGAGGCAAAGCCAGGGCTGGAATTTTGTAACATCTCCAGCCAATCAATACAAAAGATAAGCACAGAAGACATACACAGATAAATGAGAGAGAGAAATGGAGGTGCGCAGGTCATCAGCTTTGAAAATCAAACTATGTAACACGATGGATTTCGATTGATTCCTTGGTCCCATGCCTTTGTTACAGCAGATGCCTGCAGGGTCAGGAATGTAGTCCATAAATAGGTCGGAAAGTGTGAACTTCTACTGTAATAGCCTGCAGGGTTTGCTGGCCAGCCACCACCAATGCTGAGTAAGCAAAATGCTGCAGACAACATGTTTTGCTGTCTTGATCACCAGCACGGTTGTGGTAGCAGCAGCTTTCCCTGCTTCTCAGAGCTCTGCGGTGTTTGCTTGCTCCCAGCCACGGCGCTGCTGCCCGAGAGGAAGAACACACATTTCCTAACCTGGCCCCCGCAGCAAACTCATACCTGTGGCTTGGCCAGAAGAGGAGAACCGTGAGGGAGATAGCCAGCATCTAGAGAAATCACGCCTGCCTGATGCTCTCTGCATGTTCACATCAAAGGTTTCAATACGGTAAGGGCAATAAGGGTAACAGGACAGCTCCCTCCGTGTGCGGCTGAAGACTCGCCCAGAGAAATGCGAAGTGATCCATGTGCAGGCAGATAAATAGCAGCTGCAAACTCTGCAGACACCATCACAGATGGAGGTTAGCAACCTACGGGTGTCTCTTGCAGTTCTGCAAGAAGAAGAAGAAGAAAACCCTGTAAATTGGAGTATTCACAGTGAAAAAGGTGAAAATAAACACCAAAGATGGAAAGATAATTATGAAAGTATGTTGCACACATTCACAGCAGTGGAGCCTTTTCATGTGTTAAAGAACACAAAGTAAATGTTCACTCCAGAAAACCACAAGGGAAATGCCAACAAAGGCTGGTATAACACCGTGTCCTTCCTTTATTTGCAGTAGCATAAAGACCTTTTTATCAGACATTAAATCTTGCGTAGCATTTAATAGGACAGTGTGCTGGGATATCCACTCTGCTATTTACTATTTAATTAATTTGACAGAAGTCCAGAAATACTGAAGGCAAAACAGTGTATCAATATTTACTGTACTGATTCACTGGAATTAAAATACTGTGAAAACACAACTGTGCACAGACACCGTTTGTCTTGGCCAATAAAGTATTTTTAAGGTTCGTGTTCAAAACACAGGTTTGGAGTAAAATTATCACTGAAATGTATTGATCAAGCTGTTAAGTTCCTAGCTTTGTCTGATGCTACATACTATTTTGAACAACTTCATTAACTATGGGATGTTAATGATCAATACAAGTTAGAAAAACAAAGGCTGACATTGATAACTAAATAAATATTGCCACTAACACACTGGAATCTGGAATTTCTATTGGCCAAAGCTGGACATTTCACTAGCAGTATGAAGGGAAAGGTGGAAAGGCAACACTGATTTTTAATGGGGCAATTACCAAACTGGTTCTGTGCAATCCCTTCTCTTCCCTAAATGAATAGAAATTATTAGATCTGGTGAATGAAAGACCACATCGGGGTCTTGCAAAAGGAAAGTGATGCATCCAAATGACAGAGGATTCGATCTGGAGGATACAGAGAAAGTAAAGAAACTGTGTGGAGAATCTGGATGCTGAATGCTTTTGCTTAACAAGCCACTGAAAAACTCCTCCTTTAATCCAGGTTCTTGTCAAGAGCACTTCAGCCTGGGTTTCATTCTCAAGCAAGTATTACTCATTAACTGCATAACAGGAGCTCTGTACGGGCAGTCTTTCCCCAAACTGAAGTGCCTGATAATAAAAAATAATAAAATCAAATGCAGTATAATAATACAACGGAGCATAGCTCCATGAAAAGCATTGGAGAGGGGGTATGTGCTTTAAGACAACATTGAGATCCAAGAATAAAAGTTTGGGTTAGGAGTGACACTTACAGAAAAGATTTTTGGAATTATCCAGCAACAAAGTTTTTATGTACATAAATGGCCATGATCCTTCTCTCATATGGTGTAAGCACATCCAGTCCCTAACGCATTCCGAAAGGCATGATAACTCCACCTGCACACCACAGCGTTGCTCTCTCTCATCCTTTTCCACGTGGTCTCTGGTCTAAAGTGACATGTCCAGTCCCAGTGCTTGAGCAGAGGGGGGACCTGGCATGAGTGGGAAGGTGCCTTTAACCAGGATGGCCAAAACCCAGGGGGGTTTGAGGGAAAAATCGACTTAACTCGAGATGTAAGAGGGTCACTGGTGAGTGCTAGTGGAAAAGTCCACAGGTTTGAGAAGCAAATGTGTGAAGAAAGGAGTTCATCAGCGCACAGAGTATATAATTACTTACCCACCTTTCTTAGGCAAGCAGGTATGAGGACTACATCTCAGACGTGTTTTCTTTAAAAAAAAAAAAAAAAAGAGATATGGTATCTCTACAAAAGAGATACCAAGGTTTCTGACCGCCCTCAGCAGGGCTGAGCCATTGGACATCAGTCCACACGTCTGTGATGGCCTGATTTTGTCTGTCAGTCTCTGCCTCTGTGGCGAGCGCAGATGAATGTTTTGCTTGGTTCACATCTGTAACTTTAGGCAGTTAGGCAGGATCTAAATCAGGTTAAGGGAACTACAGTTCCCCACTGCCCTGGCTGGAAACCAGGTTCTCCAGACAGGCAGCTGCAGAGAGCACGGGAGAGCGCTTGTTTAGCACATTCCTGCAGGGCACTGGCTATCTACAGCCATTTTCAAGTGGTTCTCCTCAAGTCGACCCAGGAATGTGCTGATGGGCTGTACAGGTAGGGCCAACCTCGCTGAGAGGATTCAGGACCTTCAGCACACTGTGGGGAATGTAGCGTGACCCTACAGTCCCTTGGAGAGCTGCAGGCAGAAACGTCTGCAATGTGAAGCATCGAAGAGCAGAGCTCCCCTGCAAATAGTTTGTTATTAGCTCCTAAATTAAGCACACTTAATTGCTTAGCCCTCTTCTACTTTGTGTCAGGAAAAAAATCTTGTGCAATCATAGGAAATAAAAGGAGGTGACAGTAGAAGAAAGGGATACTGGAGTGCCCTTGAGAAGGCAGCATTCACACCAGCTGGGGAGGTTGTGCTTTTAGCCTTCCAGAGCCTCTGGCCTGAGCTGAAGCAAGCAGCATTTCACTCCTTTGCTGGATCACTGAGTGTGAGGGAGGAAATGGGTTGGTTGAGAAACTGCTTTTCACAGAAGAGCCAACATCCTCCAGGATGGAGCACTTAGAAAAACTTTGCATGAATTAGCAAGCAAATGTGAGGCTGGAACAAGTAAAGAGGGACAAAACTTGTCAGTTTGTCATTCATGCAGTAATCCTGTCAAACATGAGATTTACTGAATCAGTAAATTCTGGCTTTGTTTTTGGAAGGGAGGAAGGAAGAGGGATATTTGACTTTCTTTGTGCTGCATTTGTTTTTTCCAAACTAGAGAAGCAACCCTATTATTTATGATCATTTTTCATCTTTAGAATGTCACATGGCAATTTCAGGATCCTCTATGAGTGCCACACTGATGTGCAACATCTGAACATCCCAATTGGCTATTTGCCTCTCTAATGGAGAGAATACAAAAATTCAATGCTCATTACATATTCAGAACAACCACTGATGCCACTTTCAATTCTTCATGAATTTAGAACCTGGATGGAATACAAATCAAATCATAACCCTATCTTTTGTGAAACAGTGCACATTTTTTGCCATCAATCTCCAACCTGTTCTAGTCCTGAGTCTCTTACAAAAAACTTTATTCCAGAAAGTCCATTAGAGTCATAAGATCTAGTGGTATGAAAGGATAAAGAACTGCTCAAATTACTAAAAAAGCTCTAAAAAGACTACTCCATCTTCTGATTCCTTGAGAAGGTAAAACTAAATTCATCCCAATTATATACATATTACTACAAGAAATACTGAAAAACTCATGACAGGTTGGTCTTGGTGCCAGTCACCTTATACTCCTATGAGGAAAACGCACGTAGTTAAGAACCTAAGTTATCGCATTTATCGTGATGGAATGGGGATCCAAATCAAGAATTGGATCTCTACAGAGCACAAGAAATGTCACCTTGATTGTCACCCAACAAGCATCTTTGAGGGTTAGTGATCTCACTGTCAGGGCTCAGAAATGAGTCCAAGTTTTCAGATTTAATACTGACACAGAAAAGCACATGGTTTCTGATCTGTGAAGTCAGATGGAGGAGCTGTTATCTGAAATAGTGCACAGCGTCTGAGTAATCTGCCAGACTTAACACATCCTGCCTCAGGAGTCCAGGTGGGAAACTTTACTATAAGGATCAAAATGAAATGCAAAAGATACCTGCTAATAGTCCAACTAGTGCGTCATCAACACTCCACAAATAAAGCTGTTAAACTAGACGTATCTCTACCAGTGTAACTTCTATGCCAGCTGGAAAAAGTCTGTAAGGATAGATTTAGGGAAGTAAGACTTTCTTCACTGTCCTAATTAGGGCTAGATCAAAAGATGGAATGGTTTTTCTTCATTAAACAAAGCAAGGAGTTAGAGTGGGTCATTGGTTTTAGAGTTATGGAAGAAATCCTGAGCCTCTGCTGGGTGCAATACACTTACATGAAGACCATCTTATGCAGGAGGAGCAAACAACATCCAGGCACTGATCCGGAATAGATAAACAAGAAATGTGGGGAGAAAAACACATCCTATCTCCCTAGGAGGGTGTTATTCCAAGACCAGAAGGATCCAAGTTCTCTCCTCTTCAGACACACTAAAGCTCCTTTGGCAGATTCTCCCTCCCGTCGGCTGTGCCAGGTTCAACCACTTATCACAAACTGGAGGGGGATGTTTCCCCACATTTATATTTGGCACAAGAATTTTCAGCTCAGAATGATGGAGCTGTTACAGAGGTAGTGCTTACGAGAGCAACATCCTCCCATATGGCCTCATAAAAGAGGGAGAGGATGAGCTTGCCTTGCTGACTTGGAATTGCCAAGTCGGCAGAGCTGAACACCAACTTCTGAAAAGAAAAGGTCACGTTGCGTCACAGAAGTGCTGCCCTCCCTGGGACAATAGACAGCCTTAAATCCAGCATCACTCAAATCAACAAGAGTTTTTCCAATGACTTGAACAGCAGCAAGATCAAACTTTGAGGACATCATCTAAAGCCAGGGAAGATAATAGGAATCTTTCTAATCACTGGTATGGGTGTTACATCAGTCCCTAAATGACTAAGACATGGATCTATACCTGGAGAGAATAAATCTTAAAAGGAACAAAAGCACAGTGTTTCTGGTAGATGATTTTACAGTGGTTTAATTTTCACATTTCCTAGGTGCATGAGCAGTGATGTCTTCTGCAAAGATTTTGAAAGTAATCAACAGTCAGGTGAAGTTTTGCCTCGCACAGATGTCTCTTTGTAAAGGTTTATAGATACCAAAGCCAGCTCAAAACTGCCATCAGCCATCAGCAGAACCTGACCTTAAACCACACAGGTAGGATTAATACTGCAGGGCTGCTATGCACCAGACAGAAGCTGAGCTCCTGTCAGAGTGGGTGTTGACCATGGGAAACTGGGACATATCTTTTGGGGGCAGTTGAAAAGGATGGATAATGAACCACCTGAGTGCTGCTTTCCAGCCAGCTGCCATTCAAACCAGGTACATCTTGCTGCTGCGTCAGCTCTTGTGAGATGCCGAGGCTGAGCAGCCCCTTGTGCTACACACTTGCATAAATCTTTGCTGTTTAGTGACAAGGCTATGGGAGTTGTTGCCAAAATAAAAATTTTTTAAAAATCCAGACAATGCCTCCTCCCTCTTTCCTGCTTCTCTTCTAGCTGAAAAGCATGATCCACTGGTATGTGATAAAGGTTCAGCTTCCAGCCAGTTAAAAATTGCCAGTTGGAAATCAAATCCAGACAAATCCAATGAAAAAACAAGACTCTTTTTTTAACCAATGCTAGTTAACCACTGGAACATCTGGGATTGGGCACAGTATGTATCAGTTGACTTGTAATACACATGCCTCTGGCTACCTGCTAATACCTGACTTGGGAAGGGTCTAGGATACAGGTTAAAAGAAAAAAAATAATTGATGATGGGTCCATATTCACAGAAATGTGTTTTCAGAAGTGAATCTGGTTTACGTGCCAGCACCAGATTTCAACCTTCAGCTGTTTCACGTAGTGTTTGTAGCAAAATGCTTGACCCGTGAAATTCAGTATGATTTTCCCCTGGGCACAGATACTCTGACATCGCAGCCCATACCCTTGCAGCTGACGTTTCACCTTGCAGTGGGGCATTTCAAGCCACAAGGATGTGGATTTATAGGTTTTTCCTACTAAATGTCTTGGATGAAAGACCTATAGCTTCATTTTGTGGGTTTTATTCTGGTGAGTTTATTGGGTGTATCTTAATAAATAAGGCATTCATTGAAATATCCTGTATCAGCCATAAGCTACTTCAAAACTGAAGATGCCTGTTGTCAAAGGAGTATTTTTTCTCAACTGTACTTTATACACAGAAGTTACTTGTTATACTTGCATAGGAACCTCCCTACACTGAGGCAGATGTAACATGACTAATAGGCTCATCATGACTAATAAGTTCACCCCAGTTACAGCACATCAGTCAAATCAAGTGTTGCTTTTCACCAGACATGACACATCATGATGTGTAAGGCTGGGAATTTTGAAAGATATTGTTAGTGATAGACTGCACCCTGATGCAACATCTCAAAATGCAATTTTAACTATCTCTGGGGTAACCATGTGGAATTTCTGCAAAGCCTTGGGCCAGGATCTCTGCTGACTCCCCTGAGTAAGCATCAAGTGTTCATAAGGATATTGATCTGCAGTGTCCATGTCACGTTACACAGGGGATGTGTTTAGAAGGTCAGTCAGACAGGTTGGTTTCCAAGATTATTGGGATTAAGGCTTGAGATGGAATCATGCCTTAGGTAAAATGCTTACAAAGATCAAACCTTTGAAAAGCTTTTAACTAGGATTAAGAGGGGAATAAAACAGGAAAGAGCAAAAGCATCCAGCAAGAGGGTCAGTCAGTGCGGCTCTGGAGCAATGAGTTCCGTGGTGGCTGTCCCTGCAAGGCAGAGCAGTGAGCACTGAGAACTCAGGGTGCCTCTTCGATGTCATCAGAGATGGGTGCATCTAACTGCACTTTACAGCAATATTTCAACTACTGCCACAAAAAGGGGGTTTGGAAGAAATGTTTTTTTTTAAAAAGCATGAACCAGCGGTCCTGTAAAGGAGCTGTAGAGTGAGGATCTGAAGCTTTACCCTGAAAGCATCAATGTCTCTTAGACAGCTTCAAGACTCTCAAGTTTAATGTGAAAACCCCAGCTCTTTGGCATTTCTAGATACTAAACCCCAAACCATAGCATTTTGACTGGCACTGGTAGGCAGTTACTGGTTTGCTGCTAATTACAACCTAGAGGTATCTGTGAAGATCACTCTAGCTTCTGGTATTCATGAAATGTTCAGACTGAGAAATATGTAGGCTGACGGGAACATTTTCTTCTGACCTTTGCAAATCTAAATGGTCGCACTGGTGGTCAATTTGGTTTGGGGATCCTTTCTTCATTA
>NW_010228671.1:18599-85077 GCF_000690775.1 Eurypyga helias
AAGGCTAAGTGGTGTAGAAGTTAATAGCAAAAAACTCTCCTAAGCTACAGTTAAGTATGACATAATGAGGACATCAATTAACTTAGGGCAAGCATTTATGACTAACTACAAAAATCAGTAGCATTCAGCGGTGCATAACAGCAGAGGGAAGAGTCTTCCAGACCATTATTTCACTAAAAGGTCATAATCTCACAGCAATTTCTGAAGTGTCCTGACTGAGAAAATATAAATTTTCAGTACAGCTTTTATTTTAGGTGTTACTGCATTCATAATACCATTACATTCATAATACCATTACCTTTTCATACAACTCTCTATAGATGTGACTCTGCCTTCTAAACCTTTATTCAACCAGCAGAAGAGATGTTATATACTATAGACTGTGACTGCTAGTTGATAGTACTACATAATCTGGAGATAAATATGTGCCCTATTCTGATATTTACCAAGAGGAGTAGAAAATTATCTGCTGATTTGTGTATTTATAAACCATCTCACAATCTTAGAAAGGGAGTCAGGGAGAAATCTTGATAGGAAGAATAGATTTATGAATAGCTATGTTTCACCCTGGATAAGAATTTGCAAGATGATGAGGTAGCAGAAAAGGCAATTCTGTTGAGAGCTGTTTTCCTGCAGCAGAGACCTTGCAGGCATGAGGCAGAGAAAAAACAAGGTCTGTGTGTGTAGCTCTGATCTGGCCTCACCTGGCCAAGAGGCCACAACCAATAGAGTCTGGCAGACCGTCAGTATGAGGCCAGTCAGTATTTTGGCTAACTAATGATGAGAAAGATAGTGACAAGCTGATGGGTGCTCAAAAGAGAGCAGCAAGAGCATCACAAAGTCAGAGGAATTGGATTATAGGGAGAGATTACAATAAAAATTAAATATTGCTCTAGGCCAGGTCTGTGCCTAAAGTAAAGCTTTACACATATAGAGCTGCACTGGCTTATATTAGCAAAGGTTTTAGCTTCTAATGACCTTATTCACTTTGCACAAAACATTTTGGTCTTTGGATGGCTATACGGAAGTCAAAGGGAATGTTGTGCCTCCTATAAGAACAGAATCTTAACAGATTATCAATGGAGGAAATCAGTTTGATTTTCAAAGTTAAAAAATCTGTAGGAGTAGCAGAGATTTCTGCAGAAATCAAGAAGAAAAAATTATGCAAAGTGTCAGTTAAGGTCTCAAACACTGGGATTTATTTAAGGCCTAAATTGAGGAATGTTGTTTGCCTACCAAAAGGTTCACTGACCTGGGCGAGAGCTGGTCATGCTAAAGGCTGAGCAAGGTATCCCATTCAGATCTCATTTGTGTAATAACAGCGTCAACCCAGCAGCAGAAACATAAACACCTTGATAATGACAAAACCAAGAAAAGCCACAGCAGAATAGAAGACAATACCAAGGTGAGAGGGAAGAAGAGGTCTGCAGCACTCACACGTGCAGATACTCATAGTTCCCCCCCTCCAACCCTTAGCAGATTGTTACGGAGCTAACAGGTCAATAGAGTGTGTATAGCAATAGCTTATCTCTATAGCCTCTGTAATCTACGGCTGAGCTTCTGATCAAATAACCATTCCAGAGCTCATTTCTAAAACTGCACAGAACATTTTATAAATGGAAGTGTAACATAATGTGCCATTGCAGAAAGTGTCTCAGTTGCTCTGAAAAAAAGGTCCACCACGAAGAAACAAGTGTAGCTCAACATCTAAACAGCCCAGACAAGCAGTAACAGCCAGAAAAATGCATAAAATTCCACTTGCAACAGCTGCCAAAAAAATAAAATAAATAAAAGCAGACTTACTTCACCCATTAAATCCATCAACCCCTGGGAGAACCATTAAAAACCTACTCTCAACACCCCAAGGGTCCCACTCCCCAGGATGTTATGTGCTGTGGCCAGAATTGCCCTACCTAGCAAACAGTAACGTGCAGAGCTATCTCCCCTTGCTCATTCTGCGGCAACCGATCCTCTCCACAATGGACTTTTTTCCCCCCTGTACTCTGGCCAAATGTCCTGCATGTGGCATCTTTTCTGCACACTTCATCAGAGGGAGAGATGGCTGTGGCTGTGCCACCTCTCCTGCTCTCACGTCCAGAGCTCGGGAGCTGGGAGCTTGAGTGCAAGGTGTCAGACCTGGCTGGGGAGCAGTGTTGGCAGACTGCTCTGCTCCACTTGGCTCGCAGGAGAGAAAAGCTCTGATGGTTTGTAGCCCTTTTACAGGAATCCTACAGGCTACAGCCCCTCGGGAGACATGAACGTTAGAAGTACCTGTGAAATGAGTCCCAAGCTGCCTGGTGAAACTGGTGTAGGACTTGTGAACATAATTTTCCACAACCCTGGGACATTTTGGGGTAGGATAACCCATAATGAGCTGATGCTGACACACAAGGTGCCAGACACTGTTGCACCCAGGCAAAGTCCCCATCCTTTTCTTTTCTGAAGGACAATGTCACTCCAGCCTGATGTAACACCACTACCTATTGAACTTCCTCAAGCCTATGCCATGTACTTGTCTCCAGTTCATGGAGAATACCTTCTCTCTGGGCCCATAATCTCCTGTAGTCATCCAAAAAGCACTGCAGAACATGGGAAAAATGGTTATGAGCCTGCTTATTAATGCTTTTCATTATATTCTATATGAGAGTGGTTGATTCCTGGTTGCTATCACGTTTTCACTAGGTATCTAGAGACGTATACATAAATCAAAGCAATGTTTCCCATGGTACAGCCAAATCAAACCGGCAATTATTTTCTCATTTCATTTTAACCACGGAACTCCTGTTTCATCTCCAGATAATGATGAATATGGTTCTGACACCAGAGGTCCACACGTTCCTGCAATACGCATTCAGCACAGAGCACAAACAAGTTACTTGTTAATATATGAACTGTCATGTAAGAAGCCACAATTATGCATGATTCACCCCTACAAGCTATGAAAATCTGTGGTGTGTGTATATATGATAACAAATGAGTGTTACTTGATGGGAAAACACAGGTGCCAAGAACTAGGACTCTCTGTACTGAGGATGTCAGATATGGCATCAGTGTTAACACCTCCATTAACCCTTACTTTCAGGTAGATGCATTTCCAAAGGCTTATCAAGCATCTTCTATCACTCCAGCCTGTCAAAGTGCTGGCAGCCAGCCAACCAGATCCCAACCATGCAGCATTGTTTAGTGGGAAGGTACGAGAGCAGAGAAAACATATGCCTCCTTCCACACATCAAAGCGAATGCCGCATCCAGCCTCCCTGCTTTCAGTTTCATACGGTCAAAATTTGGACCCATGCCTGTTCTTGCCATAGCAGTTACTACATGGTGCCACCTACTCACAGAGCAGCAGTCTCGTGAGTCTCATTGGAGACAGCCATCAGCAGAGAAGGTTGGAAACAGCATTTAACGAGACATCTCAACCAACATATTGCCTGATGGGGCTGTTTGTAAAGCTTTGGGTTGCTATTTCACCCCTGGAGGTCATCTGCATGCATGTCAGAAAAAGGTACACGTTGGGGAATGATTATTTTTTCTTAACGGTTCTGTCCTCCACTAAGCAAACATCAGGCCATTAACTTGCTCTGTCTGTAATCCTGAAAACTTTCATTTTGGTGCAGGTAAGCATGACTGGGCGCAGTGGGACACAAAGCAGGTCTCTGTCACATACAGACCTTTGTAAAAGGCACATCGTTACAAGTACAGAAAGCTGAAGCACAACACAGGAAGGTTTTCAGACACACACCCTCACCTCCTGTTTCAGCTCCCATCCTGACATAGAATTTAGTATGATTTGTATAAAACTAGGTAATTCATAAAATCTTCCATCATACAAATAAGTCATTATACATATTAAAGTTTTCTGCGCCTCTTGTTCATCTTCAGCAGAAATTATCATCTGACTAACCTCAGCCACTGACTCTGTCTTTGGCTAAGCAATGGGGGGTGGGCAGGGGTTGTCTGCCCTATCCACTTCCATTTCAAGCAGAAGTGCCAAGTCCCCAAGCACGTTTTCAGCATCAGACCTGAAGCCCTGGGAAACATTAACAGGTTGATGCCTTGAGGAGCTTCCCTCCCACGTGCGCCCAGCCCGTTTTCTGTCTCACGATGCCAGTGAAAGACTGCAGAGGTGAGCCTGAATTAGGGACAGAGCAACACTGCAAAACTGCCCTCTTCATTCCAGAGAACAAATATACAAACCCACCAGTTTCAGGGCACATCCTGACTACTTCAAAGTAAAATTGAAGTTTACAGTGGTGGAGAGCTTCATATCAGCACAATTTTGAACATATTAGATCCTTGATGAGGCAGTTATTAAAAAGTGTTTTGGACTGTTTGGCTCTGATTTATCAATATTATAAATTATAGTGTAGACCACCCTGTAATCAAGCGCTTGTGAACCCTGTATGTAACACCTTGAAAATGAGCAAGTTGGCAGCTAACAGAAGCAGTTTCCTTCTTTAGATAAAATTGTAGACATTTGAAACACAAGCCAAAGCAGTCCAAGGGTCAGAGTGAAAAAAGTGCTCTTGCTCACAGGTTTTGAATTCTTCTTCATGCCGTTCTGTTAGTTATGGTATTGGATAACATCTTTGGTGTTTTCTTAGCCCCCAGTGGACAGTAACACACAAACCCAAGCCCCACACACAATTGGAATAATCTGGGCAGTTTGGAAACAAAGGGCTCCATTGAGTCACCGTTCACATGTGTAAATAGGTATGGGCAGAGTGCCACTTTGGACAGGGGATACATTTTGATATGTGTCCTTGATTCTCACCCACACAAAGAAAAAAAGACCATTTTTCCTCCTTCTTGCTACAATGCTTCATGCTGTAAAGGCAGGGAAAAAAAAAAATCACTGATTTCTTTCCTTTGAAAGGAATAAAATGCTTCTAATTTGTACTCCCAGTAGGGGAAGAAACTGGTGGGCAGCATGAGCGAAACACTGATTAGGCTGACGGCGCAAAGATATAGCAAGGAACTGCACATAATTATGCCAGACACACCATGTTCATTGTAAGGTGCTATTCACAGGACTTCTTATCGTCTGTAAACTTTAATTGCCTGAAAATGACTTGGAAGTTAGAGTGTATCCAGGGTGATACCCTGACAGGTCAGGTATCTCTCTCAGGTATTTCTGTATTGTCAATCACCTTAACATGCAGATGCCATCGCATGCCATAACTCAGTTTGATCTTTTTCTCTCTCCCTCTCACCTTGCACGAGCAGATGTGCAGGGCTGCTGAAGCAGGTTTCCCTCTGACTGTTCCTGGTGCACTTCCTTGGCACTTGATTTACAGATGAAAGATGAATATATATGGCCACATTCACACAAAGGAAGAGCAGATCTTTTGCTTTCTTTCTGCTGTACAAGTTTTGCAGGGCAATCTCTTGTCAATCACACTCCATTCCTGTTCATGTCCCTGAGGTGTAGTTTTGATATGGGGAAACACAATGTACTTTGCTCTGTACCCTGGGGAATAGCATGTGCATCAAGAAACTATCTCTTCATCTCTGTGTTCATAGTGCCTCCACTTACAGTTCCAGGGCTCTCACAAATTCTTTAAGATGTTTCTCCCTTCAGTACATGCTTAGTTATTAACAGCATCTTAGATTTACAACTAAGTCTCAGAAAAGAATGGAATTTAAAGACATCTAGGTTTCTATACTGCATTATCTAGTTTACTTTTGAAAGCACTGAAGACCCAGATTTCAATTACCTGCCCAAGGTCATATTAGGAGTCAGTGGCAGAGCAGAAACCTGAACTGTAGCTTCTGAAAAATTTGGAGGACAGGACTGTCAATCCCTCCATAATATGTGTATAATGTATATGTCTAATAAAATAGGCTGAAGAACCCTGAATACTCCAGGCTGCAGAAACCAGAGGACTGAGGCACAGGTAAATCCTTCCCAAAGTGGCTTCAGCGAATCCCTCAGGTGGTTAGCCCACATATGCTGTACATTTGCTCTTCCACAGGATGTCCCTTAAATAATGTCTGGCTGAAGGAATTTTTTTTCAACTGGTTTGGGAACAGTCATAAAAAGAAAGCTGCATTTGGGACACAGTTCCACTGATGCTCATGGTGAATGTGCATGGGGAAAGCCCTTGTTCTGCAACAAGCAAGTGAGAGCAAGGTGGCACTTACCTCTGAAGAGAGAAAAAGATACTAGGAAGATCACAGCAATGCACGACTCTCATTGCAACAACCAGGTCCTCCTAAAAGCAGCACCCCTCAAGCAAGGAAACCTGCTATCCGTCCCCAAAGAAGGCAGTAGGGGACATTCTTTTTAAAGCCTGTGGTCCACAGGGCTGGTGAAGACATCAGCAGAGAGCAGTATGGCATCATCTCCACAAGAGAAACAGCTGTTGGACACAGAGCTCGCAATTAAGCCGAGTGGGCCAGACAAAAAGAGATCTGATAGATGTCTGAAGTCCTGACCTCCTTTCTGAACTGGTAATGATGTTTTGGTTTGGTTTTTTTTTTCATGGCGGGGGGGAGCGTGGTAGAAAACTCACTGGGGTTATTGCCTCTTCCTTGCCTGTTTTTACTCTCAAGTCTGGATTAATGTTTTTGTTTGGAGGTCTTGCTAAAAAGCTGAGGTTTTCATCTTAGTTGGTCTGCTAGTAGTACAGGACGTTCCCCTGGACTTGTGATTTCAATGATTCTTTAGAGAGTGAGGAATTTTTTTTATTAGAACCAGGCAGCCTACAGAACTGAACTGTAACTAAAAATAGAAGGGATTGCTTTTTTTTAGATGTTAAAAATAGAGATGTATAGAAATGGTCATGTATAGGCTGCCTTTACAAGAAGGCAGAGGTGTTCTGCATGGAAACATTTGCTATCTGCCATCTAGCCAAGAAATGTAGCATTTCACAGTGCCATGAGCTGCTGCTGGTGAAGAACTAAGGAGAATATAGTAACCTTGGATGGTCTCAAAATGGAACTAATGCCATGCTGAAATACACACATTTCCAGGGAAAGAATGAGTCATTTAGTCTTGTGAAGCATAAACATGGGGAGATGCAATGGGGTGGGTGAAGTGGGTTCATCCCATGTTGCTACTGAGCTCATCTCATTCTTCTGCCAGCAGAACCTGCTTTGGCCCTTGCTCTGAGCACTGTGGAAAGCAGTATTCCTTCCAGTTTTGCTGAAAAAATTTACTAAGCCTCCTTTTTTCCCCTGAAGAATACCTCAGTGTCAACCCACGCCACTCAGGCCAAGCACTGAGCAGAACACACGGGTCTTAGTGGGAAGAAATGCTCCCAGAGATGCTTTCAATAGCAAACAAAACTCACATCCACTTAGAAAGTTGCTTCCCCTGCTAAGCCCCATCCTTTTGGGTGATCTGGCAGAGTGAGGATCATACAAAGACAGATGGATTTTGTTTGCTGTGCTCTCCTTATTCCATGTTCCTCACAGTTAATTTGTGGTCATATTAATCTGCCACATTATAGCTGAGATGTTCAAAGCTGTTAAAGTGATTTGGATAAAAAGTTACCAATAACTGGAATTGGAATTTGGCATCTTGATCTGTTAAACGGGGAAAAAAATCTCAGCCTAGAGGACTATATGCCATTTGAAATCTGCTGCATTTCTAGTTTAGTTAGGTATTTATAAGTATAATAATAGGTTATTTCAAGTGCAGAAAAACTGCACCCTTATTTTAAAATTATATTTGCACTAACTACCTGGTGGATAAAGACTTGAGGTAGATTTCACACAGCATGGCTCAGACAGAAAGAAGTGCTGTAATATGCTACCTCAACTCATCTAAATGAGTAACTGACTTTTTTTTTTTTTTTTGTCCTGAGCATTATAAATGGTTCACCAAGTTCTTGAGAAACATTAACCATCACCTTCCCAACCTCCCACCACCACATAAATCCCACCCTGGAGAACCAGCTGTGTCTCAAAAATCTCAGGTCAAGCATTCGTGACATTTTACGAGATGTCAGTGCCATGTGTGTCAAATTCAGCCCTTGATTACCTCCAGTTTAGAGACACTCATATTTCCATCAAAGGATATGATACTCCTTGATTCAATGGCGGGGGCAGTTAAGTTTTTATTGCCATATAGATGTCCTTTCAGCTACAGTTATGTACAGCAGCCACAGCTCAGTTCAATCCTCTCTAATACCAGGAAAAGAAAGTGGCCAACAGCACCTAATGTGAGTGGTCTTGTGGAGCTCAGCATGCTGCTTTACCTCGTGGTCCATGAGGACTAAGATGCAGAGTAAGAGCTCCCTTCCAAGAGAGAGCAGAAAAGGAGCTTTAAAAAACACCATGGAATTTAGAAAACAGAGAAAGCCTTCTGTCTGGTTTGATTTTCTTTCCTTTGCAAGACTATTCCCTGTAGAGATAAAAGGAGGGATAGATGCACAAACAAAGACGTGGACCTGGATCAAAGATATACCCAAGAAAAGTAGCAGTTTTCCATATGTCCATCAATTATGCAGAGGAAAGAGTTTAACTAGGACCTCTGAGGTGGAACTCAGCACAGGTCTCAGCAGTTGGACTGAACAGCTGTGGATGGATTTGCTCAAGCAGGAGGCCCCATCCTTTGGGTTCCTACTCCCATAACACATTAAGTTGTTTTAGCGGTCATGTTAAAATGCACATCTGAATAAGTGCTGGTGGTGCCCATGCTAAGTGGACCCAGGGTCTTCTTGCTATTTTGAAGTGAAATGTAAAACTCTTGATGATTTCCAGAAAAAAATTAGTTCATTACACTGTTTATGCATAGATGCACTATATATTTATAGCCTCATCCATATTCCAAAAGCAAAGCTGAGGTTATGTTTTGTTTTACATAACTATAGATAGATTTGGCAATGAATCATTACATGAATGATGTTCCCTCTGAAATGGCAGTGGTGCTCTGAAACAGACTAAATAACAAACAATACTAAACAGCACATTTGTGAAGAAAAGTGTGTATTCCCATCACGGACAGTAGCTCCAAACTGAATACCTCCCTCTTAATCCTGAAACTATAAGCCAAGGGGCTTCTCTTGGACTTTATGGCCACTGAGTTAGCAGCAGGTCTTGAGAAGATAAAGAAGGCATGAAGACATGGGATCTCTGTGACTGAGTCCTCTGGTAGAAAGTGTTTTCCCCTGAAAACTTACAAGTCAAAGGAGAAGTTTCCCCCTGTCCCCTAAACGGTGCCTTTGTGTCTACCACATGCATAATTGATTGCAAGCAAACCATTCATGCCGAACTCAAAGCTGCTTCATACACACACAACCACATTAGAGGCCATGGGAAGACCAGAGCTGATTTAGACATCCATTATGGATGAGAAACTTCTTCAGTATAAATAAACTTGCTGGTTCACCACTGTACACAGAAACCTCGAAATAAAATAATTGATTATTCAGAGGCGGAATTCTTGCAGTTCATCTCAAGGACATATTTTCTGTTTGGGTACATGCACGCACACATGCAACCATGAATACACACGTGGCGAAACCCCCAAACCTCAACCAAACAGAAACCATACCTTAATCTATTGATAGACTCCTCTTTTGGGCATGGCTCTAATCCAAGGAAGTGCTTTATCTGGGTTTGCTCTGAAGCCTCCTACCATGTTTGCAACCCTGGATGTCCAACTAAATCCCACCATCCCTTCAGGAATTTTCATGAAGAGCAAAACTGGAATTATCCCTTGAATGTAACTATTCCACTTATTTGTTCAACTTCAGGGCATACACACACACACACAGATAAGTGTGTATATAACTATATGGCTTTGAAGGTGACGTATTTTCCAGCTGCAATCTACTGTCGCTATCAGAGGTTTTTGCCAGCTAAGAAAGGATTTGAACCAGAGAGGCGCAGCGCAAACTGCAGTGTCTGCATTATTTAGAGGCTCAGCATGCCGGGTTCACAGGTGTTCAAACTACCCAGGAACCATTTGGCCCACTGTTATGGAAAACATGATTTTAGAGACCAAAATCAGCCAGCAAGGAAAGGTGTTTCACCAACTAGCTACTGCAGGACAAAGCAAAAAGTCCAGGTTTTCTTTAGATTTCTTTTTGTTGTTTTTGTTACTCCCCCCGGCCCCCCTGCCAGCCCCACACCTGCAATACTGCTTGCCTGACATCCTTGGGAACTGCTGGCAGTGGAGGAATTTATTAGCAAGCAAATTCCCAAAGTATCTGTAGGAATATTAATAACAGTTGCAACCTTAAAGACAGAAAACTTACAGGAGGGAAAAGATCAGGTTCTGAGGTTGCACTGACTCTGTCTGGAACACAACACAGTATATTTTATATGTGCAGCTTTGCTGAGCCAGCCCCAGAGCATTATTGCTGGGGAAGGGGAGCAGGAGAAAACAGGCAGGAGTCTTGTTCCTTCCCAGTGTCCTGTCTGAGAACTGTGGATCAAACTGGTGGAGTAGCAGCATCTGCCCAAAGCATGATTTCCACCAAATTTCCATGCTGGATTTGGTTTAGGGGAAGAGCAGAGTCCTCCTTCAGCAGAGACTGAATCCCAGAGAGTATCAGCCCTCAACAGCATCATACCTGCAACCGGGTGGCCAGAGAACATGGAAATACTAAGAAGCATTTCTTCCCTAAATATATGGGACCTGTCTGTCCTGCCTGGGAGGGACCAGGACTACTCATGCGCAGTGCACTCTCTCTTCCTCGCTGCTTCCCAGCAGCTAAAAATAAAGCAAGTAGCTCTCCTGAGCCAGAAGTCACAGCCGCTGCGCAAAACTGTGCTCAGCTACCTCTTCTGCCCTTACAAGTCTATTATTATCCAGTAGAGAGAGAAATATTATCATAAATATCTTTCTGAATATGCAGAGGCATCTAAAAAAAATCTTTTGTCTCTGTGTTTCTTCAGTTCCAACTCACTGCTAGATATACACTCCAAAGTATAGGACAAAAGTGTATAAAATTGCCTCACTGACTCTGAACTCAAAATCCAGTTTCTAAGGGAATTTAAGACCTGGCTGCCAAAGAAATTTAGGTACATGAAGTTGCAGTTAAGAATATTCCCAAATACTCAGAAATGGTCAAGTCCTATAATCCATTGATTTAAAAAGAATTCAGGCTCCTGAATTCTCAATTTAAGAACTGCAAGCCTGTTTCTGCATTACTTAGACATTGCAAAATATGGCCAGATATTTTTGCCCACATTTCCTACTTTACAGAAACCAAATTATTTTCTTTCCTCTAAATATATATTTATAAATACACATGTAGTTCTGCACTAATTGGTATTTGCAATGTAAGCACTGGCCTTTCCTTCCTTTTCATCAATGAAAGTAAACATGATCAAAGCCTGCCAGTATTTAACGATGAAAATGTACCGTGTCTCTACAGTCTTAATGTCATTGGACTGAACTTGAAGATAGGTTTACAACAAAAATAATTTTTAAAGGATTTCGTAACAAATTCAGGTGAAAAAAGCCATATTTAGCTTTTCCTTCTTTAGCATTTTTATTTTGTCAAAGAAAAAAAAAAGAATAAACAAGGATGTTTTAAAATGACCTAGTGAGGGGCAAAATAAATGCATAGAGATTTTATCCAGCACTTCTAAGGATCTTGGAAGTGCTACAACTACACTGTAGTTTCTTTGTTACAGCTCTGTATACATTTATACAAAAGAAAGATGAAAGGGGGGAGAGAGTGGTTGATATGGGTTGTGAGAAGTTGGTGGAATTAGATGGCAAGGGGTCAGGTTACAGACAATGTAAGCTAAAATGCATCAAAGGATATGGAGCAAAGGACTAGATCAAAGTCTAAGAAGCCAAGTACAAGAATAAAAGAGTGATAATTGTAGGCAGCGAGAGAAAGCACTGGAATAGAAATGTGATAATGGTATGACCTCATGACTCAGTTCTTTTTTTCCAAGTCACCAGTTTCCTCGCACGAGGCACACGGGCTGGAGAGGGCAGGAGTGTGTGTGGCAGGAGGGAGCAGGGAGGAGGGGAAGGGAGAGGAATTCTGGGGTTGATAACCTTCCTGGGCTTTAGGGAAAAAATCACTCTGGTTTTTGCAATGTGTTTCATTCATAAGTTTTCCATAGTATCAGGGGGCTGTCCCCATAGGCACTGGTGTGAAACAGGAGCATAAAACTGAAGAGGAGTGCCTGGGAGGCTGGACAGCTGAAGGTCAGATCCTGCTCTCCTGCAGCCCAGCAGCACATAGCAGACACCAGTGGGAGCGGGTCTATTTTAAAGTCACCGTTGGGGTCTATTTTAGAGAAATTATTGGGCACTGATGCCTCTCCGTTCTGTGGCTGAGACATCATGGCTGGGAAAGATGTCATCATCCAGAGAGCTCCCAAATTACACTCACCTTCGGCTGTAGGTTTGTTCTGAGGAAGACATTTGCATTAGATATTTGCTTTGATAGGAGCCAAAGGCATTTTATTGCCAAGAAGCAGCTTCCCCTTCATACCTAATGAGGTACCTCAGTCCTCGCTGTTGTACAGCATGGAGTGCAAGTCCTTATACAACGAAAATGGTTCAGCGGACCAAGGGATCTCCCACCCTGGCTTGCTGGACTGATGACAGAGTCTTCTGAGCTCTCACCATGCCCCAGTAGGAATCAGTGGTACCACTTCAGCTGGCTGCATCATGGCTGGGGTTTGTTCCATGATCCCTAAAGGACACATTTCCCCATACACACAGGTTTTGGTTTGAGACTGCATAATGGCCATCATCATCTGTCACCACCAGCCCATACTGACATATTTCCTGATGTCTTTAAAGGCTGAAGCCAAGGCTGTACAGGGTAAAAGCTCCTCTTGTGAACTTGTCACTGCCCTTTGCTCCATTCTTGACCCATCAGAGTGGATAACAAATGAGGACAGTCATCACAGACAAGTCTCCTTCCACTGACCACAGGGCAGAATCGATGCCAAGATCCTACCCTGCCCCAGCAGCTTTGGGAAAAGCAAATGGTTGATGCCAGAGACTAGCAGTTTCTCTGTTGCCTCCTTCAGCAATGCAGACACCTGTTCAGTTTTATCTGGAAGGCAAAGGTGGCACCATTGTCTTACCTCCCTCCAGCCCTTGTGCATGCAGGCTGCCTTTCTTTCTCCAGTGAAGCCTCACGACATCTGTCTTCTCTCAAGTGGGTGAGCAAATCAAAGTAATTCACTTACTGGTCTCTCAGAGCTCCACTTTTTGCTTGAGTTAGGTGCACCATTTATCTCTTCAGCTCGTTCCTTTCAATGCAGCCCACTCAAAGTAATTTGGCAATGTAGTTGTTGATTTGTCCAACCCAGTGGTCAAGCTCAGACTCAGAACAATGTTATGGGACAGAAGAATCTGTCAGAGGGTTCTGAATTAGTGGATTTCGAAGAAGCAAAAAATAATCAGGAAATTCAGTAAATGTTGAAGTCTTTCCTTGGAGGGCAGCAGGTTCATGTTCAAGTCTTTCTTCCATGATAAAATACACTATTGAGACGTAAAAGTCAAAGAGGCAGACAGCCCCTCTCTGCCTCACTGAACTTTCTCTAAGCCTGAGTAGACTCCTTATCCCATCTTTGTGTAACACTTTTTTCCTGTTCAGTGCTCAAGAAACTATTGGGTTTTCACTGAAATGTCTGCATCTGTCTCATAGACATGCTTAACCAGAATTATTCTTGAATCTGTTGAACTGTTCTTTAGTTTATATCTGAATAAAATAGCTTAGGAGACCTTCCAAAGGTCTGTAACTTCTCCATGTTTGAGTCAAAAAACTTTCACTGCCCTAGGCTGTATTCTTGAGAGGCACTGAAGGCAATTAGCATGTAAACTGACTTAATAAGGGTTCATGCTTTCCAAAACAGTTTTATTTCCCTGTGTATTTTGTTTCTCGAATTTTAGGATTAAATAGAATACAAAAATCTGTGTGACACAGCTGTGAAGTATTGCTCTTGAGCTCAGATGACAATCAATATTTCCAATATTTAGACGTCCCTATGCATTGACCCCAGGAGCTGCGCTGGCAGAGTTTCTGGAGGAAAAACTCCTGTGTTTTGAGGACACGAGAGGGTGTAGGAGAACAGATAGGAGTGTGACAGTTTCAGGTTCAATGAGTTTGTCACACAGCCTGAGAAATTTACAGAATAGTGGAAATTCTCAGTGTTGCATCTTCTCTGGCTCCCTACAGGTTTTGGCATTCTGGTTGGTGGGTGATGCTCCTGAAGAGCAGGTCATATTTGGAGCCTGGTTTTACCACCATGTTACCCCAGCACATCTGTGGAACAGTAGCAGCAGGTCTTTAGCCAGAAGTTCAGTGGACCAGAGCAGCTGACTAGCAGTCACGGCTGAATGCCAAGCTCCCTTGCAGATGCACCGGTGCCGACATGGGCCAGAGGCAGCTGTGAAGTGTGGTGTGCTATGTGTTGCCCTCTGCCCTCAATAAACCCTCCTGCCCTGTGCTGATAAAACAGCTCAGGAAACATTGGCAGGGCTGATCATGGTTCAGTTGTGTCAGGCCTGGTACAACTGATGTGAGTCATGGAGATTAAGGGAGTAAACATGTAGAAACCTTTCCCTTGAAACTTGCTTAATCTCTTCAGCTGTTCAAACTTTAATATAGAGAAGCTGCAATCACAAAGTCTGAAATGTCTTCTAGAGCTTGAAAGCGACATTGGCCACTGCTCTACCCACTCTTGTGTAACCACATTGACTTCACCAAGACCCAGATCTACCAAATATTCATACCAGTGTGCACTGAACCAACAATGGTCCCCCTCTGAAGCCTTGGGACCATGCAAGAGTCTGGAGGAAGCCACATGGAGGGGAGAAGGAAGTGTGGCCTGCATAATGATGTGGAAATTGCCTTGCACATCAATAGAGAACTGGCCAGCAGGAAGAACAGAGTAAAAGTCATTTACATTATTTTTGGTTTAGATGAATTGATGCTGTGAATTCTGACCTTTATAGATGTATTAGAAACACAAAACTTCATTCCTAATGGTCTTCATAAACCATTACCTTGATAATGTGTACGTGCCAATTCCCAGACACGAAGGGCGTGGAAGGAACAAGGAATAGTTTTTCAGGGATATTTAAAGAAATCTGAAGGTATGTATGAGAAGCTTGTCTGAAAGTTTGCATTTTATTAGGCAACTACTTGTTTTTAGACACCTGTAGTGGTCCTGCACCCTAAACTGATGTCATAAATTGTCTTGTGGCTGTCTACTCCGGAAATGTGGGTAAAAGAAACTTCCCTAAAACCAGTTCCTGTTTTTCTTTTCCATTTCCATTCTTTTTTGAGTGTTCTGCAAAACACGTGACTTGCAATGACTCACAACTTGATGAAATGGCAAATTCTGACAGGAATTTTCCAGACTGCTATTAATTTCAGTGTTGTTTGGCTTGGATTTGACTATATCAGTGACATTACAAAATATCAATAGTTATCGATCCCTGACCCTAGGAGACAACAGAGGAGCACAGGATGACCCAGCAGCCACTCTGCAACTGTTACCCTACATCTGGCCAGGGGACATAACATACAAAGGGTTTGATGCTCCTCGTTACTCAAAATGATGTAGCAAGCAAGGCTCAGAGATATAAGAGTGGGGTCAAAAGGACAAGGAAGTCATGGTTTTTCACACAAGAGCTGTGAGCTTGCCAAAGAACAGGAAGAAGATCCCTCTTACCTAAACCAGCCTGGCCAGTTTCCTCAACTAGGAAGTCCCCATATTTTGCTGCATCCCACAGTTTTTACATGGATGTGGAAATTTTGTACTCCCTTTTGCCCAGTTGTTTTCCCATTGACATGTTTGGCCTTGCATAAGAAACTGCAAGAGACAAATGTTTCTTACTCAAGGGTGTAAAGGGAGGAGGGTGGTCAGTAATGTATGTTGGGTGTGCATAGGAGTGTGAAGCATTTGTAAGATCTTCCAAAGGCATTAAAGAGAAAAAAAGCCTTATACATAAATCACATCAAATGTTGTCTCTTTAAGTGTAATCACAAAAAAAAAAAATTCTAATTTGGTCCCTCTAAGTTCCCTAAGCGAGAGTGTCTAAACCCATGAAGTAGTTTGGTCAAAGTCCTCAATGAAATCTCTGTCAGGGAGTTAAAATCAATCCAGGAAGTCAGATAAGACAGCGATGAGGAAAGTTTCCTTGGCTGATGTAGAGCTGGAGAGAAAAACATCTTAAATTCCTGTTTGCCAAAGCTGATCTTTTTTCTGTATAATTTCAGTGATTTAAGTCATTTTATAACTTCGTATTCCTTCACTGTCTTTGTTCATTTGGATTATTTGACCTCAGTTAGAAAGCAAAACAGTTTTTACCTGGCTTTGTAGTTGTGTAGTCCTCTCAGCACCAAGCATCTTCAGGTCAGAGCTGCATACAGTTTCCTTCCAGGCATCTTGTCAGTCCTACACAGCTTTTGGGCAGCCCAGCAACAAATAATCTAGCTAGCAAGGTCCCTATTCCTTAAAATATTCTAACCTTTCTTAAAAAAAGACATTTTGTTCAAATGACAAAAAGCAACAAAACCAGCCATCTGGTCTACAATGCCATTGGGTTAGAGATAATTCAGGATGATGGGGAAAGTTAGTAAAAAAATTAGAGGTGACTCAGAAATTTTGTGACTGATGCTCTAGAACAACTGACCTCTCTGTTAAAGGATGTTATTGCTCCCTTCAAAAATGCTAACATTTTAAAATTTCTCATACAACTGTTTCAGTCCAGAAAAATTATCAGCAACCTGCAGATGGTTCAGATTTTCAACTGCAGAAGTATTGTTAAAAGACAAATTGGGGTCTTTCATGACCCTAGTAAGATGCGAATGGAGAACAAACCCAGGGATATTTAACTTCTGCTCTTCCATTAAGCATCCACAGCTGTTAATGAAGCCCATGATTTTTAAGGGGAGCTGCCAGTTTCTAAGCAAAATATTCTAGAAACTGAGTGCTCTGAAGCATTTGTAAAACAGGGTTTTTAAGCTGGTTGAAGATTTTCCCAATGCTTCTATGCTTTAAGAGCCTTATGCAGCATGCTTCTCTGTGTGACTGCTTGTACATTAAAATACACATATGAAAAGCTTGATGAGGCTCCCACTTCTATTTGGAACTGAAACATCCCTTTATCTTGTCTACACACAAGTGCCTGCAGTCTGTGTTCCCGAGGAGCAAAACTACTTTTTGGGTTGATCCATCTTTATGAGTCAGCTCAATCCACAGGGACTGAAGGTGCCCAAACACATCCTAAACTCTGCGAAGTTACTGGCTTGATTAAGATAGAAAAACAATAACACAGACATTATAGAGTGAATCCTTACTCTCTCCTCACCTGTATCCAGAAGCCCTTTTTAGAAGCTGCCTAGCCCTGATGTGTCCTCTGCCTGCGAGGAGATGGCAGTGAGCCATGGACAGCAGTGAGCAGATCATGGGGCCAATCCAGGAAGGGCCCAAGCTGTGGGGAGAGTCCTCCAGACCCCCTGCAATGGGGCTGGCAGGTTGTGTCTGAATGAGGCAAAAATGCTTCCTGGGAAGTCTTTGGAGGAGGGATGTGAGCAGACTCCTAATAGCCCCAGACATCCACCTTGGGGGCTGTGACCCAGAGATTTATAACCTTCTGATGCATCAGCTGTGGTGACACATACCCTGTGCTCGGAATCACTCTCTCTTTCCCACCAGTAGCTGTGTTTTCATCAACACCCCATAAAGATTTTCAGGTGCTTCTCTTGTTTTAGGGTCTTCTCTCTTCCCACTCATTCCCCTTTGCACCTGAGCATCCTCATTAGCTAGGAACCCCCTCACAGTGAGGAGACCCCCACTGGGAAACAACAATCATGAACTTTGCAGATTGATTCAAGCTATTCTTTACCTTCTCTTCCTTTCTCCCTTTATTCTCCAGTTTCAGGGATACTCATTCCCTTGAAGGCTTGTTTGCTTTCATACACCAAGAATGAATCTCTCCCACTCTGGCTGCATTAATGGCTCATCCTTGTGACACTGAATTTTAGACCTCAGCTTAGTGCAAGGTCATGATTTCTACCATTCTGCAAAAAGGTAGAAAGCACAAATTCCATAATGGCTTGTGACTATGAGTTAAGTTCAATACAGCTGGCAGCTTCTCTTAGGCAGATCTGCAGCAGAACTGACCTCATTGACTGAATGAATCACTTGTCCCCCAAGGGCAGGAATGTTTCTTCCAGGGCAGGATTGAAGCTGCTTTTTTACAAAAGCACTATTAGTCCCAAGGAGGCAGTTGGAAGCTGCCTGAGCCACACACCTGTCTCGTAGAGAGTTCCTAGGCCTGCCAGGCATTTACCATTCAAAAAATATACATTCTTCATCAACTTGAGCTGAACTTTGGCAAAGGGGGAGGAAGGAGACGAAAGGAGGAGGGGAGGGACTCAAGGGGTTCAACTGGAAGCTTTTGTTCAACTCTTGACAGGAATAAATATCCAAGTCTGTCCACTTTAGCTCTAGTGCATTTGCCAAGTGTGCCAGGGCTAGAATTGTTACCCCATGCCAGTTTTACAATGATTGGTTTAAAAAATAATAATTGGTTGCTCATTAACAAGATTATCCCAGCATCTTTAGGTGGAAAGAGAAAAAAAGGTGAAATTAACTAGTCTGGTCCCAAAAGCAGGTCGTCTCCATCCTGCCCCAAGCAGTCCCACAGGTATCACAGAAGAGAGCCTGTTTCCAACTGGGTTTGTGCAGGGGCACATGTCCTCATCGTCCCCACCACGTCAGGTCAGGAGTCAGGGAGTGAGTTGGATATTTAGACCTGACAGCAAAGCAAAAGTGCATGTAAGCCCAGCATATTCCGACTGCTAATGGTCAGGGTTACACTCCAAAGTGGGGTTGTGACACACTGCCTGAACTGGCACTGGACACATCAGGCCAGACACGTGGTGGGGCCCTTGGTCTTTGCTGACCACCAGAATTTCACTGGGGCTAGGAGTAGGTGAGAAGCATGGAAAGATGAGAGCTCGGGAGAGCTTGGTACATCCCAGCACTTCAGCCTGTTTTCAGCTGCACGCGACATAGTTCTAGACATGGGCTTTTTTTAGATATCTGTGCCTTGACTATGCTGAATAAAGGTACAAATAGGAGTCACCTATTCCTGTAGCCATGGCTAAGAGGTGCTGCATCTAAGACCTAAATATTTTTGCATGCTTGATCCATACCTCCCGTGTGCTAAGAAGCCTTTAAGCTCTTTTTCACTGATGAGACATGAGCAGGTGGTCCAATTGTGAACAAAATGCTAGAAACCCTTCCCAGGTACAAACCCCACTTAGAGAGACAGTCAAGCTATGCTGATAAACGTCAACTGGCCCCAGGCACCGCCAACCCCCAAATCTCTGCTTTCAGTGCTAACATTAACTCTAATTATGTTCATCCTAAATCTGCTTCCAGTCTGTTTTCATTACCTTCATTCACGTTACTTTACTGTCGCTTGTCCCTGCTTGCTGGCCTGACCTATGATCAGATCTATTAGCAGATCTGATGCGGTGTATTTCTATTCCTCATCAGCTTGCATGTGGCACTTCTGCTTTCCTTGACCTGCAACATAGCTGGTACACTTGAGATGCAAATTTCTTAGACTGGAAAACAGCTTCATGACTGTTTTCAGAGTATTACCAAAAATCTGTTCCTCTTTCGCTGAGGTCAGCAATGAGAATAAACATAAACCGTGATACGTCATTAGTGGGAAGCTGTTCTTTACACTACACAAACAAATAGCACACATGTTAGGCAAGACATGTAAATAAGGTACCTTTGCTGGATTTCCAGGAGCTCTGGTGGCTTAGAGGTCTGCATAAAAGCAAGTTTGATTTTACGAGGATGCCCACTCTCCAGCTCACTGACGTTTCTAACGCCGAGAGAGAACAGTGATGTAAACATTCCTGGGAGATGGCAACTCTGCTTTCTGCAGTGTTGTTTCCCTGTTTCAGTTCTTGTATGCTGGATGGTAGTGCTGTCCTCCAGTTGCATCAGGGACCACTGCTTCCCCAGGACCTGGATTTTCAGATGTACTGAGCACCCAGCGCTCCCACTGTTTACACTGGGATGTGTAGGTCCTTTGTGTTTCTGAAAACATTTACGGTTTAGATCAACGTTTTATATCTGCATGAATAAAGCCCTGAAGATTATCTCAGTATTTATAGAAGGTGTCTAGGTACTTGCAGCTTCCCTTGTGCCCATTGAGTGTTGCAGGCTCAGCAGTGAAAGCAGACAGAAGTCCAATCTCATCCCTAGAGTAAGTGCACTATTCCCAGTGTAGCTGCCAAAAGGACATCTCCAGATCAGAGAAACATATTCCCTTCTTCAGACTGCTGTAAGATTCTGCAGATAATTATAGTAAGTTGTGAGACCTTGACTGGCAGGTGTTACTGTACTGTAGATCATTATCTCTGGGTTGATTTTATAGGCATTTTACAGTAGTCATGAAATAGATAAGGAAAACGATATTTTGAACACATTCTCCAATGTACGTGTCATTTCTGTGTGCTCTGACACAGTTGGCAGAAGAGACAGATTTTTAAAGGATACCTAATAGACTGTTACTATCCCAACATAACATGCAAGTTTGTTTACTGAATTTGTGTGTAGAGTATTCATTGATGCACAATAATTCTAAAGCATTTTTATATTTAATAATTGCATTTCTAGTATTTACCATTCACACTCATCCTGTTAGTTATTTGGTTCCTGTTCAGCCCATTCAGTAAGACCTAGTATTAGCCACCCTAAACAAGGGTTCCTTTTGTTCCATTTCTCAACTTTGATACTGTCATTTAAGAAAGATATCACTACCCATGGTGCTGGGCAATAAGACTGGCTTTCACCACATTCTGTGCTTTATAAAATCACTGGAAAAAGCATATTACAACTGATGAAGCAGAAAAGAGGAAAGTTCCTGAAAAACTAGAGAAGACTCAGTATCTCCCTTCCTTTGCATGAGAACAGAAAGTAAATCAAGGCCTTCCTTGATCTGGGCAACTGAAAGAAATGGGAGAAGAGTTGCACTTCAAGTTCCTTGCAGAATAGTAATTCCTAACATTTCTAGTGAAGCACTGAATAATTGCAAAATCCCATCTTGAACAGGACGCAGTAAGATATTCCCCTTATGAAATGTATCTTTCTTGGAGAAAACACAGGTAACTATTTCCTTTACAACCAAGGACATGAGACACTGTCCATGTAAGGAGCAGTTATTTGGAGAGGTGCATAATATAAACACTCTATATGATTCAAATGGCTGATTAGCATGCCAAGGTTTTTTCTTCAGTGTTCAAACCCTCTACAGAGATTAATAACCTTTGGATGTTTGAGCAGCAGGTCAAATAACTACTGTATTTTAGCTCTATTTATGTGCGGTTTATTATTTGTGGTATGTATTGCCTATCCATCTAAATTATGGGGTTTAGGTCTTGGGGAGTTTTTTTAACTTTTCTATAGAAACAGGAGCATGTCCTTCATTAAGGCTAAGTCAAGTCAATGCTTGTTGGGATAAGGGAGGCTACCATTTAGAAGAAAGAAGCATTTTAAATTCCTACCTTCCTCAGTCACTTTCTGAGCTTCACACAAGCATTCTCCTCCAGTTTTACTATTTCTCACCTGGACAAGAAGTGAATGCAAGAAAAATGTCTCGGACCCAACCCTGAATGGCTGCACATCGCCACTGATGTGTGGAGTCCCCTTTTCTGTAAAGCTTAGCACTTTTCTGGGTTGGACCCTCTGAAAGTCAGTAAAGAGGAGTGTCATTCGGGGTTACTTTTGTGAGAGGATTAGTGCCTTAATCAAATGACTTGCTCAGAAGAAAAATTAGCAGATGCTGCGGCTTTTCAAGTGTCCTTCAAAACACCAGGAAAAATTCTTTATGCTCACTAAGATCAGATCCGTGTGTGACGGTCCCTATTCAACCTGTGTTTGCAGTTTGCATATTTCTGTGTAAATGTGTGTCTTACAATTAGCTTGAGGATGTGCTTACAGTTGCTTTTACAAGTCCTCATTCTTGACAGTTTTACGGATGTTTGCACTAAGTAGCTTTTAGTGGCATACTGGTGAAACTAGGCACCTTGTTTTCCTTTCTTAAAGGCCCTTGGTTCTAATACCTACAAAGACTAATCCATTTGCTTCAGCTAATCCAGTCTAAAAGTACTCCAGTGCACTTGAAAGGATGTCCTGTGAGCAAAACATCTCACCTTGAGAATGGGGAAAAACTTGTTTTGGAGGTTGCTTCCCTCTGAAGCAGCAACTCCAATTGGCTAATCTATTTAGCAAAATTAATTAGAGGGCCATGGATTGAGTTTCATGGCAGACTAAAGACCAGATTTCTCAAAGAAAGGAATTCATTGTTGAACCTTTGATGGTCTAAAGGAGGAGAGGTGCATTCATATGTTTTGGGTAACTCCCTCATCATTACTAAGATAAAATAAAAAGGCTTTAAGGTTTCTTTCACCAATCACCCCACAAGTTGGCAATTATATAGGATTACTAGTATCCCATAGACCTGAGCTACCAACAGCTATTTTATTCACTTGTGTAATGCATTTTATGGTAATAACAAAAGAGCCCTTCAGGCTATTTTGTGGTCCATACAGATTTTGAAGGAGGGGGAGCTCTTATTTTTGTTTGTGTTTTGAGTGGGGGAGATGGGCAAAAAGGGGTTTGTTCTGCCAAGCGATTAATGTGAAAGAATGAAATGAAATGTTTCGGTCTTGTTCAGTTCTAGTCTAATCAAGCCTACTCTCAAATTAATGAGCTCTTACCGGGGGGAACATCTCTCGATGCTGGAAGGCAGCAGTAAAGCTATGCACTTCTATTTCGAAAAAATGTAAAGCAATATCCTTTTTGGCTTCAGATAAAACAGTGAAAGAAACATTTTTCATCTTTTAAGGTTTGATTTAATGCTACACTGACTCGCTGGGTTTGTGTTTATTGGAGGCATTTTTCTAGAGAGCTGAACAAATTGCCAATAATTTGAGGGTTAGTATTCTGGTCTATTTTGGCTCATGGTGAATGAAAAGTGTAGGACAAGGAAGTCTAGCAAGGGAAAATAAATTCCAGTTATTTTCTGAAAAGGACTTCCTAAACCCCCTTCAGATCATACCAATCCTCCTTAAGTGCCATCTTCTAATAGCCCTTCCTTGTTCTCTTACGAAATTGTTCTGCATTGTTCTGTCTAGCTACAGAAAAGTCATTCAGCTCTGGAGTGATGCTTCTTCCATGAAAGGAGAAAACTTTCCTTAAAATGCCTCGTGTATCAATGGCTCACAAGATCATCATCTGAGGGGCTTCTCCCTGGCTGAGCTAAAGAACAGGCACAGCTTTGCAGTGCCTGAGGGCTGTAGATCCTGGTATTGTGGAACACCTCATCGGAGAGTCCTCTGTGTGCCAACAGATTCAGGTCACCTTGAGGTTTTCTACACTGCTTGGAGAAAAACCCATACCTTTTCTATAAAAACACCCACACAAAGTTTTATACTACCAAAAGCTAAGGCTGTCAGATCTCATACTTACACAGTACGACATGCCTGTTGAACTCTCATGTGCAATTGTTGCTTGCCCTATTGTGTGCTCATTATAGATCTTTTATGAATTTTCTCAACACTTTATTTAACACAAAGAGTGTCTGGGGCTGACTGAATCCATGTGTGGTTTGTATTCTCTTGTAACCACATAATTTCAACAATATTTTCAGGTCTTATCTGCTGTTCTGAATACCTAGGCATTGTACTGAAACAAGGTGTGCTCATATATTCTTTGAGTTTCTAATTATATTGCTGCTGTAGTTTGAGAATATTTGAGAATAGAATCTTACAATAGTTCAGGTTGGAAAGGACCTTTAAAGGTCATCTAGTCCAACTCTCTAGCAATCAGCCAGCAACATCTTCTACTAGATCGGGTTGCTCAGAGCCCTGTCCAGCCTGACAGGGATGGGGCATCTCCCACCTCTCTGGGAAACCTGTTCCTGTGTTTCACCACCCTCACTGTAAAATATTTCTTCCTTACATCTGGTCTAAATCTACGATTTTTTAGTTTAAAACCATTACCCCTTGTCCTGTTGCTACAGGCCCTGCTAAAAAAGTCTGTCCCCATCTTTCTTCTAAGTACTTTAAGTAGCCTTTAAGTACTGAAGGTGCTATAAGGTATCCCTGGAGCCTTTTCTCCAGGTTGAACAACAACAACTCCCTCAGCGTGTCCCCACAGCAGAGCTCTTCTAGCCCTCTGAGCATCTTCATGGCCCTCCTCTGGACCTGCTCCAGCAGGTCCATTACTTTCCTGTGCTGAGGACCCCAGAGCTGGACGCAGATCTCCAGGTGGGGTCACATCAGAGTGGAGTAGAGGGTTAGAATCCCCTCCCTCAACCTGCTGGCCACACTTCTCTGGATATGTTTGGCCTTCTGGGCTGCAACTGCACATTGTGGGCCCATGTCCATCAGTACCCCAAGTCCTGTTCGGCAGGGCTGCTCTCAATCCCTTCACCTTCCAATCTCTATTGATATCAGGGGTTTCCCTGACTCATGTACAGAACCTTGCACTTGGCCTTACTGAAGTTCATTAACCACTTCTCAAGCTTGTCCAGTCCCTCTGGATGGCATCCTGTCCTTCAGGCATGTCAGCTGCACCACCCAGCTTGGTGTCGTTATTTAGCATCACATAGGAGCTTCCTGGCAGACTCCAGGAGAAAATCAATTATTCTAGTCAGGTATTCAACCTCACCATTACCCGCTCTCTTCACCCAGGTCCCTGCCCCGTGTACCGTCTGCATTCCAGCTCTTGGGATGTGTGAGGCAATGGCCTGGCTAACAGCCTCCTTCAGCACAAACCATGATTCATTTCCTCAATATCATTCTCAAATAGTGCTAGAGGCCAAAATGCCAGACACTACAATTCAGTTCTTCTAATGTTTGCTAACCAAATACCCTTGGATTATTTTTTACGATTAAAAATTAAAAAAAAAGCCACGGCTTCCCACTGGTGGAAACCTTCTGTGTTTCACCTACCCAACCAGCAAGACTGGACTTTGAGACAAACAAGACACACATCTACCAGTCAAGCTAAGAGAGGAACCAATATCAGTACATACGCAGCATTTTCCTGGGCAAGTCCTGACAGGGGTGAGGCAAATGGGTTGTCAGGCAGTCAGCAAGGTGGCAGATAGAAGTGGAAAAACCAGCCTCTAAATTTGGAAAGGAATATAATGGCATCCCAAAGGCCTATTAACTCATCCAATCTTTATACTCTGCTGCTGCATCCCAGACGGCCTCTTGCTTCTCTTAGGATCTTCGAGATCACCATGGTGTCCTCAAGAGTTTAACCGCTTGAGAATGTTCAGGCAACAGTGCTCAATGATTTCAAAATTTATCCTTTAATAAGCCATATCCTATTCCTCAGGTCCTATTCCTCTGCTCCCCAGCTCATTTTCAAGCTCCTACTCCAGAGCAAAACAGCACTGCAAACTTTTGGATCAAATAGCTCCAAAAAGGATTTTAAAGCTGTCCAAATTATTTTTCTTCATATTCCATCCCTTCAAAAGAATAGAACTACTTTTTCTAGAACCTTCCCCAAAATACTCAGGCAGAGAAATCACCCAGCATGGAAAATTCCAGCAGAGACCATCACAAGGCCTTGTTACTGTCTCCTTGTAATTTTGTCAAACACTAACAGGAAGAGAGAGGCTGCTGTAGCGACAGCTGCCGGTGTCAGCTCCACGTGGAATGACACCAGGAGATGATATTGTTGAGCAGTGCCACATGTTACATCTGCTAGTGCTCAGAAAACACAACGTTTTCTTAGTAAATGGTAACAGGGTTGTATTTTAAATAAGTGGGTTTACACTTCAAATGGGCTGTAGAGATGGAACTAAACAAGGAAATCCGTATCACAAAGACACAGAGACTTTTTCCCAGAAAGGATTGCTGTGCTCCAGCAGCCTGGCTTCCTGCAGATCAAGGTCAGCAAACCAGAGCCTGAAAGCTCAAGGTGAGCAGCCCTCATCGTGGGCTGCAGAGCAGGGACTGCTAACAGCCAAGGCATGTTAGTGTGAACCAGAATTTAAGTATATAAAATATAAATAGGAGGGCAGCAAGACAGATCCCGTGTCAGAAAGGACTGGGAACAGGAATCTGTGCAGTCTGTCTGCAGGCCAGCACAAAGGTGCAAACATCTGTGGGATGTAGCAACTCAGAATCAAAACGTCTCTCAGCTAAAAGCCTCGCCAAAATGCAGCAAGTGTTCTTTTCAAATACAACCTCCCCTTATTTATCTACCTCAGCCACATAAGCTTTTAATTAGACCATATGCATAGCTTCATAGACAGCTTCCGGAAACTGCAAAACTCCAAGAAGCTTTTCCAAAGCAAAAGGCATAACAAGTTGTCTTTTTGCACAGCGTGTCCTTCTCTAGAGAAAGAAGCAAAATTAAGAGTTCAAAGCTGATGACGAACACTGGCACACCTGAAATGGCTTAAGGGCTTATTATTATTGTTATTATCATTACTATGTCTTATAGCAGTCAAATGCATCTCAGCAGACTCCAAAGTCCAAAAAAGAAAATTCAGGTGGAAGTAGTGTCACATCTTTCTCCTTATCTACCTTCTCTTCAGATGCCATCTGACACATTTTTGTGCTTGCTTTCACGACAAACATGGATCATTCATACACAACAGTGTCACTCGGGCTGGCAAAACATCTCCAGCTCAGCTTGCCCTGTAGCCTTTTTATGAGGCTGTCTATCACTCCACATACTTGGCAATGATGTCTGGACTACCACGGATCTGTTTCTGATCATATCTTCCAGTTACACTGCAAATGAGAACTCCTAATATGGGGCTATCAGCAGACTAATTGCTTAAGCCTAACAATGCCACATGAAGAAGTGTAAACAACTGGAATCTGCTCCATTTAAGCAATGCACAATGCTTGCATTGTGTGCCCAAAAACAACAACTGGAAGAATCATTTCTGGATTTTTAAGACAGTCTGTTGCCAAAGTCGAATGGGAAAGCACACAAAAAAGGGAATGTTTTAATGCATCCACTGACACCACTTCAAACTGGAGCGGGATCACAGAAAACTCCAGTACTTGGAAAACTCAAATGCTTTGCCCTTGTGAATTCTCCCTGTGAAGTAGTTTTGGGAAGACTGGGAGGACTGAGAACAAACAGTAAACAGAAAAACACGTCACCCCTCAGAGTCTGGGTTTATTGGCACAACAAAAGAAATGTGCAGGTAGAAAACGCGTCCGCCTACAACTGTTGCCTTCCCTCCAGCTAGGGCAGCTAACAGGAGCAGAGGGCTGCAGTGCAGATCGGCAGTCCTGCCCTCAGCAGCTTTCTGCTTGGCTCTCTCCTCCCTAGCACTGACACTTCCCTGGCCGTAGTATTTTTGCTAGATTAAATGTGTAAACTTCTGTATTTGTTTTCTTCTTCCTCTGTTCATCTCAAAACACAGGCAAAGAAAACTGGCTCACGCTCAGGTGACAAGCTGTGGAGTTTCATCCTCTCTCCTGTCCAAATAATTTAGGAGAGGACTGTAGGTAGAAGAAGGGGGCATGCACTGAAGGAACGCATGGTAAGCTGTTCGTACCCAGCTCCAAGGACTGGGAAAGGTGTACTGACTTTAAGTCACCTCGATGGCACTACAGAAACTTCACTTGACTCAAGCCGGCTGTGATGTCTGGACTTCTCCTTCACCACAGAACCCTCATTTGTGTGCTGCCCCTCCCATTGGAGGTGTTCTTTTCTCTGCTGGAGATGAGATGTTTTGACAACAGAAGATGTGGAGAGGGGAGAATTGGAGGTTGAGAAACTTTCAAGACAAGTTCTCTCTTTTTTGCTCCCGAAGGAGGCTATACATCTTTTACATTTTAGGAAGACAGATACCGTTCAGCAAAGAGAGCACTCTAAAATGGGGAGCCATCCACAATCACAGGATGTAGAGCCTGAGGCACCTGGCAAGAGCCAGAAGAAAAGCACCTCTGAGGGATAAAAATGTCCTTGGGTAATAAGGCTGTTTATTTGGGTCTCTCTTGGCTTTGTTATTTTTTTAATTACAACAGGATGAAAGCCTTCAGTCATATCAGCTTGGAAGCTAATTTACATCTGTTCATAAACGCTTCCTGCTACAATGGGGTTTGTGCAATCTCAGCTATGAAATCAAGCACTGTAGGTTTCTCTAAAAAGTCTTTTGCTATCCCTGGATGGACATGTATCACTTCTTCTCCCTGAGAGAGATCACTCCCCAAGAGAGAAAAGAATAAGCCTTTACCTCATGTTCTGGCCAATGTTTATTTTTTTCCTACTGGAGGAACCCTTGGACCTCCACACTAGTGTGGTCACACCGGTTTTCTGTACATGGAAGAAGGCCACTGGCTCGGAGCAAGGAATCATCTGTTATTTATTCCCCTTATCAACCCAAAACTAGCATACGAGTCTCCCCATGAAACTGTAGCCAGTAGTTTCTTGAAGATGGTGCTCAACCAGATGACACCAGGGTCTGCTCCCGTCAGGACTTTCCCCAGTGTGGCTCTCCATAAGTATGATAATTCTGACAGGGGTCACTTGGGGACATTTTTCTTGTGACCCACCATTCCTTACTTGTGATATAGCATAGGGCAAGTTCTCACAAAGGAATGTGAGAAAAAGTATTCTTAATTGTGGTTAGTACTCAAGGGTTATGTCCCCATGAGGAAAAGTCACACATTCCATGCACATTTTACTTTTATAAAATTTAGGAAGTCTTGTGGATTTATCTATCAACAGAGTGTTTCCTTGCTGATTGATTATACAGACAATTTTAATACAGCGAAACTGAAGAAAAAACATGTTGAAGTCAAGAGAAGGAAATGGACCAATGGATTCTCTGAAATTTCAGCCACCAGATCTTGAATCAGGAAGAGAAAAGCTTTCCATAAAATATGAACTGTGGCATTTAAAATAAAACAAAGCAAGTGAAGTCAGAACTCGAAAGATTGCAGGACTCAGGGAAATAAATGGGTTGCTTGATGAATCAATATATTGTTTTCTTTTTGGGGATCTTTTTCATGACTGATAATTTTGTTCCTGAATACAATGAAGCAGGGAATTGAAATTTCATTGCACAGAGATTTGGGGATTTCAGCAATTATACTATTCCCTTTCAGAGAATAATTTATTTTATTTCACATAGAAAACTTTTCTTTGATAGAAATTAAAAGTTGTGTTTCACTCGTGGCTGTTTTCTAATTTAAAGTAATATATAATAGAATATTTATTTTTTAAAAAATAAATTATGCAATTTCAAAATAAAATAATGTATCTTTTTTTTTCAAGTATGGAGCTAATTTAGGATGTTTCAACATTATTGGTACTTTTTCATCACTTCTTTTTAAAATGAAATTTCCCCAAAAGCAACATGAGCTCATAAACTGCATTTTTATTATTAATATTTTACTGCTAGTGCATTTTACTGATGAGAAAAAAAACCAAACTTCTCCATCAAAGTTTTTTTTCCAATGACTACTACTCCCGACTCAAGTAGGAGCATGTCTGAAAATCTTTCAGATGGAAGATTTATTATGTATCATTGTGGAAAAAAAAGCTATTCAGGGCCAAATTCTGATAGAAGCTGGTTTGTGCAAATATACTGAGCTCCAGCCAGTGAAAATGAAACTTTTCCATGTACTTTGCTCTCCTGAAGAAGAGAAGCACCCAGTGAAATGGATCAAAAATGTTAGCGTGTGTCTGTGCATGTGCCCGCACATATGTGTACAAACACAGACACTCTGTTCTGCTCCTGGCACTCAAGAAAAGCTCTCTAGATCATTTTATAAACATATATGTTCAATGTGATCTCCTTTAGCCATATGATTTTTAGGTGTTTTTATTGGCTTCCACTTCTTTAATGTTATTTTTAAAACAGCCACTTTTCTCTTTTACCTTGTAAGAGAGAAATTTCTCATCCTATGACCAGATATATCAACTAAATTTTATGCTAATGAGAAAGACCACGTTTACCAAGAAAATGAGCAGGTAGCTTGCCTGTCCCTAAAATCTTCCCACAGGAGCGTTATTGGATGTTAAAATAATACTCATTTTATGGAAGCATGACAATTTGTGGATTACAGAAGTTCCTGAACAAGCAAAAGGGTTAAGGAAGTTGTGGTAGAAGTAAACCAGCATGTTTCTTGAGTACAATTAATTATCCTCACTACAACTACTTTTATTTTTAGGAAGATGGTAAATAGAAAGATGTCTGTGTTGCCAAGCTTCAGAAACCCACTTGGCCCAAAGGTTGTCTGAGAATGTTAGTCTGATAATATGGCTTTACAGACAAAAACATTGTGATGTGTATCAAAATACTGCGAAGGGGTAACTGCTCTGCCAAAACGAAAGTCAGCCCTAACAGATGTGAAGCACAACAAGCTGGGGTGATTCAGTCTGTTCCTACAAACAAGATGCAAAAGGTTGCATAATTAACCCCCTGCCCTAATAAACTATTTAATATGCCATCTATTTAAAATTAAACTGTTGTCAAAAGCAGCATCTTTATTTCTCATTTTAATTTTGTTCAAAGCAAATAAAATCCTGTCTGCGGTATTGCCCTAGGCAATGACTTTAACTGTTCCAAATGTGGGTTTTTGCAGCCTGATTTACAATGTTATGGAATGACCAACATTATATTGCTGCTTGAGTGACCTGGATACAACTGAGAAACACCCGGCACTCCTCTGGAGCAGGGAGCAATGACAACTTAACACTCTCCTTGGGCCACCTGGATCCTGTCAAGTGCAGACATCAATCAAAGCAACCTTCAGCATGACAGAGGCTTGTCCAGGCTGAGACTAGGTCAGATCCACTCCTTCAAGCAAAGTAAAACTAAACTGTAAAAAGTTCTGGTATTGTTATTTGCTTTGTAGTAGCTCCTAGACTGATTCCACCATGCAAGTGGAGGAAGGCACTGTCCAGAAGGGACAAACTTGTCTTCCTTCCTGTGCTTTGGACCCATCTGCACCTGCACCCAAATTTCTTGGACACGTTCGGCCTAGAGCACAGACTTGGCTTGCACTTCAGATGTAATATTGATATTACCACAGAGGACAAACAATTTGCCCATTTGCACACCACAGACTCGTGGCAAAGGCATGGACAGGACTTAGGGCTCCAGAGGAGTCAGTTATTAGCCTCTGCCCTAGACCCCAATGCCTGCAGGGAGCACAGTGGTGCCAGTTAGGTAGAGCTGAGCTTTTCAGATGAGATGATCGAGTTTAACTGAGGGGAAGATTTCTGCATGGGGTAGAACTTCAAAATAGCACCTTTCTACGTGGAGGAAAGCTCCTAGTTCAGGAACTGCTTGAGAACTACACAGTTTTTAGTCTTCCCTAACCTATCCAAGATAGACTATAATAAACACTCACATGACATATATATTCAATTTAGAGCAGTAAATATTTATTCTTCGAGAGGTCCAGAGCTGGGCAGTACTGGATAATTGAAGTTATTCCTGTATGCACTGGCAGTCTTCGCCTAACCCAATGCTACCACATGTTTACTTCAGCTCTGACATGCAAGACCACCCTTCCATATTTATCCTCCTTTGTGGCCATCATGTGAGTGGAGAATGCCCATCACTCTGAACTATGCGGAGTTTGTGGTAGGGCTTGTGTTATGGTGACAGCTGTCCTCTGCAGTCAAGGAAAAGACTCTCTACAGGTGATCTCTAAAATAGGTAGATTTTGTGGAATTATGTTTGGCATTTTTCATATTCAAATGGACAGAACTGTGTTTGAGTTTGTGCATAAAAATGGCAAAGAGAAAGGCAGGAGCAACAGATAAAACTAATGGAAATAAAGAAACTTAATTTCCCATTAACACATTTTCTCTCTTCACTGTTGGTGGAAAAGGCTAAGAATTATCTGTAAAAATCTATTTTAAAAATACATCCCCTGCTGTGGAAGTCTGCTTTATTTTTGATTTGCTCCTATGCAGTCTTTATCACCAGAGTACAAACCATTTCACTTCTGAAACATCATAAAACTGCTACCATTAAAGCCCTGGTAATTAAAGCTCATTTGAGAAGGAATAGCCACAGAGTTTTCAAGCTTCATGAGAAAATTCCTAAACTGTCTTTTACAAAAAGCTTTGATCAGAAACTCTTTCCAGATATGGGCAGCTGAAATGTTATAGAGACAATCTCAAGGCAATCTTAATTCATGTAACACTGATTTACTTAGAAGCTCATATCTCAAAATGGGCTTTGATGGCAATAGCTTATCTCCTTGAATCTGATAAACTCTGAGGACAGATGTATTGCTGCAATTAACATAAAGTATATGCTGCAGAAAGCAAGGAGGAAAATAACTAGGCTAAGAAAACAGGCACTCCTTAATGCCACCTCTCTTACACTGTACACTTCATAGCCAGGCTTCACACTAATTGTAGGACTCACAAGTAAGCTCCAAGGAAAGAAATGTATACTGGGAGGCTCCCGACCATGTCTGAGCTCCTTCCAGAGGTGATTTTTACAGCCTAATTAACATCTGTCGCCAGTCTCTTCCCTCATCTCTTCCTAGGGAAGAAAACTCTACTGTGGCCTTGTGTTTTGTGAGGCCAGAGGCAAACTTGAGTCAGTAGATTGGATTTCAGAATTGCTGGTTCAGTGTGATTTTGCTGTGTATTTATATTTTTAAAGTCCAGGCATTTGGAGAAGAAACTGTGGACATCTGTGAGGAGACTGTGTTCCTACAGAGGTTCATCCCTCACAGACCCTCCTGAAGAAAGCTCCATTGCCCTGCAGAGACCAGTCAGGTAGGGGTGTCCCATGGTGTGAGAGGGGTCACTCTTCATTTTTGTGTATTGAGTATCCCAGGCACAGGCTATTGGTCTAGGGTTTGGATCTGGGGGGGAAGGTGAAGGAAAAGTGAGGCTGGGAACTATACTATGACCATAAAAACAAGCTTACCTATGACAAATAATGCAAGGAAAGCAGTCCTGCCTGTCTCCTGTGAGATAGCATGAAGGAGAACTGTATCCTGGGCTGTATCCAGAGCAGTGTGGCCAGCAGGTCAAGGGAGGGGATTCTGCCCCTGTACTCTGCTCTGGTGAGACCCCACCTGGAGTGCTGCGTCCAGCTGTGGAGCCCTCAATATCAGAAGGATATTGACCACTTGGAGCGAGTCCAGAGGAGGCCATGAAGATGATCAGAGGGTTGGAGCACCTCTCCTATGATGAAAGGCTGCAAGAATTGGGCTTGTTCAGCTTGGAGAAGAGGAGGCTCCAAGGAGACCTCATTGCAGCTTTCCAGTATCTGAAGGGGCTACAAGGGTGCTGGGAGAGGACTTTTTACAAGAGCCTGTAGTGATAGGACAAGGGGTAATGGGTACCAACTGAAATCAGGGAGGTTTAGATTAGCTATCAGGAAGAAATTCTTCCCAGAGAGGGTGGTGAGGCACTGGAGCAGGTTGCCCAGAGATGTTGTGGATGCCCCATCCCTGGATGTCTTCAAGGCCAGGCTGGATGTGGCTTTGAGCAACCTGGTCTAGTGGAAGGTGTCCCTGCCCATGGCAGGGGGGTTGGAACTAGATGATCTTTAAGGTCCCTTCCAACCCAAACCAGTCTATGATTCTATGAAACACCATCTGAAAACCAAATGCTAATGTCTTCTCTAACACCAAAATTCTTTAAAAACTTTGCTTGGAGCAGTCAGCAATGGTCAGAAATTGTTCCTTGGAGCTATCCCTCAAAACCACGTAAACACAATCAAACCACATGTTACTGCTCTGTCTAGCTTGCTTGACAAACATAACATGAGGGTGAAAAGCAAAGCATTTCCAAGTGACCAGTCAAAGGTTGCTGGTTCCATGCCATATCATGGGGCAGGACACAGCAGCAGAGGTATAGCTTCTCCCATGTTTTTCTCAGCACCTGACAAATGGGTGTTATTTGCAAGGAAGTATCTACTCAAAAAAAGAACATGGGAGAAGGGAACATGAAATAACATGGTAATTCCATAAAGTTTCTCAGATGCCTACCTTGGCGCTGGCCCAGTACCAGTCAACAGTTGAGGGGTGTTTAGCAAAGCTGGTTGAAAACAGCAATTTCCCTTTGAAGCCAGGGGTATTACAATCTTCTGATTTATTTTTTCCCATACCTTATTGGAAAAAGAATATGAAAAGTTAAAATTACCTATGAAATGGAAATCCTGAGTGAGTTTGCTCTCATAGCATCAGAACATCCTATTGCAAAGATTTGTTTAAACATGCCTGCAATCTTCACAAGGTCACAATGCTTCACTTCCATGGAATTGTTTAGTTTTATAAAAAACACAGATTCAGTGGGAGCTTTGAGTGAAAATACAATCTTTTGTTTTCATCAAAATGGTGGTTTTAAGTAACTTCCCCCTGAAAAAAACCCAATCATTTTGCCCATAGCTTTTCTTCATTGGATAAGTATATTCTGTTGGAAAATTTCCACAATCTCAAGTCCATTTCCAGTTAAGCATATGCAGAGACATTTTGCAAGTGCTTACATGTTTGCAGGAGCCGCGCCACGGACATATCATTACAGTTCCAAGTTGTTTAATCTTTTGTCTAAATATAAATAGATGAGTGAATATCAGTAATTTCCTCCATCCCTCTAGCTGTAGGGAGTTTATCTGTGCAAGGGAAGGATTTAGGATTAGGGCCAGTCATTGGGGCTGTTTCCAGGCTATCTGTTCAGGAAGGCTCATGAGCTGTTCGAAGATAACACCCCGTTCATATTTGGCCTGATCAGCCGTGCTCCGAAGGGCATCCCACATCAAACTGCAGCACTGATTTAAAGAAACAACAGCGCAGCTGTTCTGTGCCTTGCTGCTTCTGGTGCAAAACGGGAATTTTCACATGAGGCTGAACCAACTAAAAGGGTCTCTTTTCTTCCATTTGGCTACTTGGGCCAACCTTCCTTTTCTTTCTGATGTGGGGCCAGCCAGTGAGCAGAAATCACCTTTTCTCTATCGACCTGACTAGCCCAGTAAAACTGGAAGCTGCAGTTGGCTTTCTTCAGGACAGATCTCCTGGAGTTTCATGCCAGTTTACAGGAGGTTTTGCTCCTATTGGCCATGGTCACTGCTCTTATCTTTTACCATAAGTGTTATCAATGTTTTTCTTTTCATCAGAATTCTCTTCTTTTTCTCCCTCTTAATCTCTGGTGGGTCACTTACCCACCAAATGTTCAACGAAAGAGTAAGCATTCACCCTGATGAACTTCGATCCATATTTCTTCCCGGTCCCTCCACTCTCCTCATACGACCCCAGTTTCTGCTTTCCCTGTCCAAGTCCTGTAGCTAAAAAAAACAACCCCATCACAGTGGCTAGCTGACATAACCAGATAAAGACACACAGCTCATAAGGAAAACTTGGAAGGGAAGCCCTAAAATTTGGATTGTACTACACAGGGAGTTAAACATTATCAAAATAAAATGTACCCCCTCCAAAAAAGCAGTTCCTATGGGATCTCGTTACCCCCATAAGGATTAAAACATGAGCTTAAGCTGGGTAACTCTCCTGCTTGGTAATGCCATAATTTAGAAGTTTGCTGAGCTACAGCTATTTGCAGTTGTTAGACTGAAACGTCCTTTCATCTCTGCAATCTCATTCAGTCCCCTAGCATTGTGGGGACTCAGGCGAATCACTATAAATAACTGAGCCTTTTCATGTCAGCTGGTACAAATACCAGCCACTTCGAACAATCTGACCTTTCTTGGGGATTCTGACCAATCTGCAGTGGAAGACGGCTAATATCTTTCAGGATTTTCCATGGTTAAGGTATATATAAAAATTTCTAGCTGCTTGTGTGCACTCCAAATGCTTTCTGGCTTGTTTAATCTGGCTGTGACACTTTGTTCTGTGGTTAAAAAATGAAAGTAATGTCCCAGTTAATGATTTTTGATGAAACCCATTATTCTCACAGCTATTTTTAAACACCACGGAAGGCAAATCAATCTAACACACCTACAAGACTAATATTTTAATAAACTAACAGAGACAGTGGTCTAAAGCCATGGTATTTTTCCTCTGAACTCTTGTTTTTAAATGAAACCCTGTGAGGTTGCCTTGGCATTCCTTTGCATGAAGAAAGCAAAACCTAGAAAATAAATTGCTGGTGCTGTCTCCTGAAGTTTGTCTTCAGTTTTAAATGGAAAACAAACTAGAAAATGGCTTCAGTTTCATAATTAGCAAAAGCTGATGAAGGATGTTCCTGTAGAAGGTCTTAAATGATTATGAGATTTCCCTTTAACACACCTGTTAAATGGAATGTGATAATGTCTCTCTCTTATTAATAACTTATGAGAAAAGTCAGAGGGGATGTTCACTTGGTCAAGAGATATCCATTTTATATCCATTTTATATATACTATAAAACAGTAATATTTTATATTACTGCTATAGTTCATTCTGGAATAGAGGATGAATCTTGCTTCTGTGAGGAGCTGAAGATATTCACCCTGTTCTTAGTCATTGCAACCAGAAAGCTAATGAGAAAAGGCTTTAAAATATGGAAAAATAATCTAGACTGTGGCCTGTTTCTTAGCTTTGCCAGAAACTGTACAGAAATTTCAAGAGGATTTTTCATGTCTGGCATCCCCCCATTCATCCACGCTGTAGCTGAGAGGTTCACCCCCACCTGCCCCATTTATAAGAAGCATAGCAAAAAGGATCACAGTTTTCACTCAGTGAGAGAAACAGCTTAGGCAGGTAAACCTTGGGAAAAAAATTAGACTGTTCAGAGTGAGGCACTACCTGACAGGAGGTATCTAGCTCACCGCATTTATTAGGTTTCTTAAGCCACTTTGCAATGCCTCATTAGCATACAGCATCTCAGCTATAGCTGTTCGTGGTTCAAGATAACAAATTTCCAAAATAGATGCAGAAAGCAGAAATGCATCTTTGTCTAAGATACGTTTCAGACTTTTACCATGCCCTTTCTTAGCCCTTTTGCTTCCTAAAGTTCCCTGTTTTTATAGTTAACTGGGAAGCTATTACCTCATAGAAGATGCTCAAGCGCACAGGCCACGGATCCTCATTTGGTAGGATGAACACATCTGGTTTAGGACTGCAAGATGAACTCTCTACCATGTCCTTATATCAGCTCTTCAGTTGCCTACAAGTAAGCAAAGCAGTCTAATGGTGAACAAGTATTTGCCTACTTGCTGTTACAGCATAGAGCTGGAGATAATGAAATCGCCACGTTATGGAAGTGTATGCAAAAGCGTATTGTCTTCAAACAAGTAGATGCTGATGTGAAATTTCAGAATCCTTTCAGTGGTTTAAAAACAGAATAGATTTGAAGGACATCAGTGAGAAAAGGTGAGGAAGGACCGAAGGGAAGGGGATCAGCTGGAATGCTTCCTCACCTCTCTGCATTGCCTTCCCTGCTCCCCAAAAAGAGCAGATGAGTTCTCCCAGATCTTCTGGGAAAAACTCACAGAGAGCCTCAGCTCCTCAGCCTAGCTCTGCATTGAAGCCGAACTTGCTCACAGCTATGTGTTGTGCTTGAGCAAGTGGCTGTGTTTTTACATTTGCCCCTTTGCAGTGAATAGACGGAATTTTCAGGGACTATGCTGTTGCTGCAGCTCAAGCCAGGAGCTGTAGCAGGGAGCACAGGGAGACCCCATGACCGGCATTAGCGGTGCTCACTCTATTAAAGGCAGCCCTCAGAAAAGGACAGAGTTACTGAATGTCAATTAAAATGCTTCAGTGATTTAAGTGGGCAACTTCCATGCACCGATTTGCAACGCTACACCCCTCCATCTCCAGTGAACGGCAACGCTACACCCCCGGGTCTCCAGTTAACAGCACTGCTCTTACAGCAGCCCCTAGTAGGTGTATTTATGCAACAGCATTGACAGTGACCTTAAGGAGGGATCATTAAACTATTCTCCCTGCCCAAAATTCGTAACCCTATCTGCTTCCTCTGTGGGAGAGGATGATACAAGGAGGAAAGAGGAGGGAAGGAGCAGCTCACTGACCACCCAGAATGAAGGAAGAACCTGAAATTACTTTGTTAGCCTTCATTTTTCCTGCAGCACATCCTAGGAGAAAACTGAGAGAAAAGGTTTAAGAAAGAGGCAGATGTGATACCTGCAGTGAATAGGCGTTTACAAGTGACTAGCACGGATCCAGAGGCATCATGCTCCCTGACAGAGTGGGCAGCACTCTAGACTGACGTGGGTCGGGGTGCAAGCGATGCTCCTCGGCTGACACTGCCAGGGAGGACAACGGGATCCTTGTTCTCACCAGAGTCGCTGCTGTCCCAGGGCTCTATGGGCCACAGCTCCGCTTGCAAGCGCTGTCCCAGCAGCCCGCTGCCGGCTGCACCACCAGCACCCGGCACGCTGGAACGCTGCAGAGGGCTGGGGGGTGATGTGCCGGCACCCAGCGCCACACCAGTGGATGTTTCAGCAGCCTGTTAACTTCCAGAAAACCATGACTTTTGTCACTTGTCTCATCTCAGACACGCTGCAAAGTTCAGCTGAAAGCTTTTAATGGTCCCTTGATGCTGAGCCTGCAGATACAGAGAGATAGAGAGCATAATAAACTTTCAAAATATGATCTAACTGCGTAACACATCAAATGTGTATCTTAACTGTATCCAGTGGAGCTTGATGGAAACAAACACACCATTTCAAACCAGACCACACACAGCAAGATAATGCACATGACTAATTTTGATGACTGATTTCATATAAATAATGCACTAAGATGAGTAGATGCACTGTAATATCCCTTCATTACACTCCTTTAATTAACTTTTCATTGAGACTCCAACTGGAAGTGGCTAATAAAGTGTTTGCTTTTTACTACTTAGATTAAAAGTACATCCTGTCCTTACCAAAACCAGTGCGAAACTGCATGAAACTTGGGGAATAGCCTGCTTAATGCCATTCAAAATATTGCCAGCATTATAGCTGGGTGGCAAAGGAAGAAATAACAGGTGTAGATAAGGAGTGGGAAGAGTACAGTATTATGGTCGTTACACATCGTAAATTGCTATGGGAACCAAACAGTTTTGTTCTAGATCAGTTTTGCCACCTACACAACAGGGGAATAAGACATAGATAACCCTACAGCTGAGTTCTGTACTTCTGATGTCTGGCAGTGTTTAAATGAACTCATGAAGGAAGTGTTGAGTAGCGAAAGACAAATGACCTTTTCCATCTGGGAAAGGTCTTAAAATCTTAAAGCTGCAATGCCTGGGTTTATCAGAAGAGAAAGAAGGAAAAACGCAGGTGAGGAAGAGAGAAGCCAAATCCTCGCTATCTGAATTCAAAGAGGATGACAGGATTTAAAAGAGCTAGTGACCTTCAGGAAATTGATCCCGGTGTTGATGGATCACTATATATAGGACGCAAACTAATAGGTCAGCTGTTGCCTCTTCACTGTAGAAAAGGTAAGATTTCCTATCCCTCCAAAGACAGAAACTTTAAATGGCTTTGCACGAAGCAATTTTAACACTTATTACACCATCCCCAGGGATTTTTTAAACTATTTTGCTCAGAAGGCAGGCAGGTAGGGCAGATAAGTCCTCCCATCCTGTCATTACTGATGGAAAAACTGATACACAGAGATGTGACATGACTTGTCTCAAAAAACCTCCCTAAGAGGGACTCTCATCGCTTGCTTCTCAGGTATGTGATTAACCACCAACTGCCTTTCCCTTTTAACAAGTTTCATTGGCTTTCACATTGGAACTCTGCAGAACCACAGATTTAATGTATTTTTTTAATACTAAGCCATCAATTAGTCCAGGTTTACTCAAAACAGTGCCCAGGGTCTCTTTATAGGTCTATAAACCTGAGAGGACCTATTTGTGACGTTGGGCAGAGATACAAGCTTTAAAGGAACAGTGAAACTAGGGCAATTTTTTTCATTACTTCAATTTTCATACTTAGTGCTCATATTCTACATTTCAATGTGCCTGAAGGGCTTGCATGGAAGGCAACTTGCAGATTTCCAACGTCTTGTTCTGTTTCAGCCCTGATCCCAAATTTTGATACTACTAAGGCTGGCAGACCCTCCATACAGGATTCGTAATACTAACATCTCAGATATTATTTGGATTGGACCTTTCAAGGCACATTAGCAATCAAAAGCATGTTTATGAGATCCAGCTGTAATGGGTATTGCCCCTCTGTCACACCATGGTGTAGGAGAACAAAATACTACAACAGCAGTATCAAAGCTGGATGAGGGAAGCTAATAACAGCAAACAGAACAAGAAAAAATAAATAATAAAAGGATTACTCACTGCATGGAAAACTTCCCTCGGTTCAGTATGACTGTGGGAAAGAATTCATAATCCCAGGTTTCATTCAGACCATTTCTGGGAACAAAGACACCTGTATTAAAATTTCTGCTGTTGATTTTGGCAAACCATCATCAAATAGAATAGAAAAGAATAGAAAAGATGGTATAAATCTAATTATCCCTGGGCAGATAATTCTTGGTGCTTCACACATCCTCTTTACCCTTCCCACATACATCTTGGCTTGACCCAGTATCCTTTGTTTTGCACCACATCTTTTTGACTGAGTGAAAGCTGAAATATCCTTAGCTGAAAGTCTGAAAGTCTGAAAATATCCTTAAGATAGTAATAGGGTGAGTATGAGAGAGAACTCTGTAGCCGGAGCGAGCAGGCTTCACAGGGGCAGCCCTCCTACCTGCCAAGTCTCACCACAGTCTCCTGTCCCCTGGATCCTTTTGGAACCCACTCTGAGAAAAATTCAGTCATCTGTTTAGTTAATTTTAAACTAAAAACCAACCAGAAGACAGCCAGAGTTAATAGTACTCATTTAAATCAGAAGTTATCCTGTATATGGAAAAAATCCTTGGTGGGGTTTCTCAGCAGCTGGAAACGCACATAACTCCCTTCAGTCCATAGGCTGTTCCACAGTAGCTAAGTACCTTCCCCCGTGCTTCTTTCTAAAGGCATCAAGAATAGCAAGATGGGAAATGAATAAATACTGGAATCATTCCATAAAATGTTATCGAGATAAGAATAGCTAGAGATAATAATAGCTAAGGAGAAATGAGGGACTGGCACAGGATCCTTCCACCACAAGGTGTGGAGCAACTGGGGACCATCACTGTAGGGGCACCTCCCTGGAAAATAAAAAGGTAGCACCTTAGCTTGCCTCCAAGACGCAAAGCATTTTACAAGCAGAGAGAAGTGCTGCCAGCTTAGTGTCATTCCCTACTGAACTGTAGCATGGAGTGAAGACCAGCTCTATTCAATAGCTGTTTGGGACAGAAAGTGAAAAACAACGTAACCATTGAAATGGCAGGAAGAATTCCTGGTAGGCAGAGAGTAATTAGCCAAGTTGGCCTGTGGCCAGGACATGGAGTTTAGTCATGTCCTGTTGTGAAAAGTGCCATCAGATCTTCAGTGACTGAGAGCATTCAGGACCTTTGGTTTATGTCTAATCCAGAGGATGGATAACGATGCTAAGGAGGAAACATCAGAGGCGAGTATGATCATAAGCAGGGAGAATATGCAAGATATCTTCCAGATAGAGGGGGGAAAATGGAGCGCTCGGCACTGGCCAAACCAAACAGAAGTCACCATGAGCGGATGGGGGTCATTCCAGGCTACTATGTGAATTACATCAGGAACTGACATTGCCCTCCGCATGGCTTCACAGAGTTTGGCTTTAACCCTTGAATGTCACTGGCAGAGCAAGACAAAAATGCTGCACCCATGGTCAAAGAAAGCCAAGAAGGAAACTCAGGGAGATAGAAATTAGGAGTTTGATTTCACTTGAGGGAACAATCAAGAATTATTTATCGAGGATGAACTAATGGATCTTTATTTTTAGAGAAGAGCTTTGGGGAATTTTAAGAGTTTCCCGCTCTTGGCTTGTCTTTAAATAATAAATAAGTATCTATCTGAGTTCTGGGGAAAGCCCAACACAGCAGTTCATCCAGTTGCAGCCAGGCCACAAGAAATTATTTTCAAAATGGAAACAATGAGAATAACTAGCGTTCCTGGAGCCAATTCAGATGTCCTGCCACCTCTTCAGAATACACATAAATAAATAATTTCACCTAGTGTTGTTACTGGGGTCTGTCCTGTTAAGTACCCCAAAACATACATTTCTGAAACTACACGATTAATCAGTAACACATAATTCAGCAAGAAAGTCTCCAACTGTGGAAAATAAATCCTGCAAAAATAATCTTGATGGATTTTCAGCCATTGACAGACTGAGCAAGCCTGGACACAAATGCACTTATATTGAAGTTTGCCTATGGTTCGTATTTGAGCTGAAAGAAGGGTTGAAAATAAAATCTGATGCTTTTCAATCTGCGTCAAACTCCAACTAAAATGCAGACCCACATAGCTAGCCCTCATTAGTTACTTTAAAAACATGATGCACTTGGCTTTTTGTCCAGCCTTTAACTCTGTCTGCAAGCTATTTATAGGGATGTGTCTTTCTCTATCCATTTCACACACACACTGCAGCAAAAGGTCATTCATAAGTATATATCAGAAGTGGAAGACAGTGAAGAGGCATGCTAATCAGACTTGCTCCTAACCACTTGCTGTTCAAAGAGCAGAGCGGGGCTAGGTACTAATGTATTTGACCCTTCAAAAGCTTAGTAGCCAATTAGCTTTCTAAAGGCTGTGATGAACTGCACTCATTTACTGTGCATCCACACATTCAGCTGTCATGTTTAACAAGCAGCAGGACCACCTACAGCTGCCCAGCAAGGCCCTCTGCATACTTAACACTGAGGCTGCATATGTAGTCACTAGAGAGGAAAAATACGTAAAAAGCACAGCTTGGGATGACTTCCACAAAGCAATGTCATTTGCAAAACTGTAAGATTCCAGCCAGTACCATAATTTTGCAGTTTTCCTTGAATTCTCAGGAACAGCTCCAGAACATCGGTTGTCTCGCTGCATCAAAGGCAGATGTTGTTTTCCTTCCAGAGCACCATTGTCATAACCCCTGGAAAAGGAAAAGCCCAAGGTGATCCTTGTCATCTTCATTGGAAAGATCATTACTAAAACACCAGACCACATCTGAAGGTGCTCATGTTTGTCTGACACGTTTACCTCACGTTTCCGTCCGCACTACCGCAGCATGCTTGGCCGATACTGGAGCCCATCATGTCAGAACACTTCATTCCCACCCATAACTCACACATTGGCAGATTTTCTGTCTTTCTTCTTAGATGCCAAAGCAAGCTAGCCAGGGTTCACAAAGCCAAGTCTCGGTAGATAAACACAGGGACCGATGATCAGAGACTCCTCCTATCCCTCAGTGTCCTTCACCTGAAGATCAGCAGGGCTGAGAGCACAGCAACCAAAAGGTACAGTCGTGAACACCCTTTATCTGAGAAATAACGGCACAAACTCAGCCAGCTACTTGCGAAGGGCATTTATTGATCTGGTACCAAATCACTGAAACACTTAACATGTTCTTAAGTCACATATGTCCCGCAAGTGAAGTATGTCCTTGGCAAGAAGCTGAATCTGAACAGACTTAAACACATGCTTAAATATAAGCACAGACTTAAGTGTCTCACTGAACTGTGGCTGTGTTGACATTCATATTACTAGCCAAGGTGTCAAGCAGAATCATTTATTAGTTTCTTTTCTCCCCCCATTAACTTTTTTTTTTTTGTACTGGAGTCTTCATAAGGGGAAGTTCTGCATCATACCAAATAGGCACAACTAATCAATCTTTTTTAATAAAGAGAGAAATTAGGTGAGAAGGACAATGGTGACTGTGAAATTGGAGAGAGATGTTGATGTCTTATTTTTAAAGCCTTTAATTTAAAAAAAAAAAAAAGATGAAGAAGCAGCTGTAATTTAGCCCTTGGCACAGTGATTATGCAAAAATAAGGCATTGCATTCAGTTACTTTGAGCTAAAGGTTTTGGTTGTGGTTTAGGCCCAGCCAGCACACCACACAAACCCAACACAGTTTTCTTTAAAAATTTCCAGTATGTTAAACTTAATGGAAACTCAGGGATATGTTTCAGGAATTAAAAGGAAAGTTTCCCCTTTTAAGTGACAAAGCAAGAGATGGGGAATGTTGCTTTTTCCTCAACATATACCAGTTATGCTGTTGTAGTCTCAAAACTTCATGAGGTTTTTTTATGTCTCTCCACTGAGCTTCCAGGATCTGCCTAACAACATTTCAGTCCCATGTCAATTTGAGGGCTACATCTAAGACTCAGCCATAATTCATCAGGATCAGATGGCAGCCAGTCCTGAATGCACGTCCTGAGAGCTGGGACACTTCTCACCCATCACGGAGCAAAACCAGTTATCTGAAGCTACCCACCTGCTCCAGGGCCACTTTGTCAAATATGATACTTCAGGGGGTGATACCTACCTGTCATACTGATTTTTTGGATGTTGACACAGTGGTTGGAGCAAACATCTGTTGCTGCTACTCCACTGTGATCTCATTTAGACTCTCCAGAAGCAAAGATAAAAACATGTTTCAGTGCCTGCTCCACCTGAGACACCCTCTGCGTCTCGTCTGAGCGGTTGAACAGCTGTGACCAGATGACACCTTATCCCCTTCTCTCTTTGAAACATGTTTAATTTCCAGCTACTAGCTCACTGAATCCTCACCGCTAGCGGCAAAAACCTCTGGGTATCTAGCTGTGCGTATGGCCGTTTTCTCATCCTTTCATATTAGTATCTCAGCACCCAAATTAAGGGGAAATTAGACCATTTGCTTTGTAGCTGATGGAAACTGTGGAGAAACAAAAAAAAAAAAAAAGAAAGAACACCTGGCTGCAAATCACAGAGTGAAGCTCCAAGGTTGGGTGTCCCACTGACTGGGACTGTGCTGAGATACTAGAACAGGATAAAAGACCTCGTCTTTTAGAGCACTGTACTGGAAGCTGCGGGATCTCAGCCTAAATGACTTTTTTGGGCTGCAGGAGTGAAAATTCTAACCAAGACAGCAGCCCTATTGAGCTGCAGGCTTAGGTATGGTATCAACCCCTCTTTTCCAGAGCTGACAGCAATTAGAGGAGGACGGCAGATGCTGTCTCCCAACCAACTCTCCCTTTAATAAGCACGTTCTCTGCACTGAAGATGTAGTTGCCTCTCTAGACTGGAGACCCTCCACATCATGCACAAAGCTTACATACAGTGTCACTCAGTAAATAATAAAGACAGCAATATAGTCATACATACCTATGGGACAGACATTCTCTCAGTACGACAGCTTCCAGAAGTTCAAAGCTTTGCATGAACGGAATACATGAATGCTGTGTGTGTTAACTAATCAGTGTTTCCACCTCTATGTGATCATTTTGTAAATTGCCAGAAAAGTGGCACCAGGAGCACAGAAGATGACATCCTTCTGTCTGGGTGCTGTAATCACACTGAATGCATCTGAGCAGAGTGCCTAGCAAACGGGCATGGGAGATTTTAAATATCTCAGTTTTCATCATCAAACACCGCAAGCTAGTTCCTGTTTCCTTCTCAGTCACCTCTCCTGACTCCATCAGGCTATTGATGCAATGCTGAGTGATATGTGGCAGCACATTACTCCCAGTGGAGATTAATTATTTCTTTTTCAAGGCGCCTACAACCCCCATCCCCTCTGGGTCTCTCAGTTGGTAAAGTAGCATGTCAAAAACTAATGGGAAGGTGTGAGATGTGACATGACTTTATGAGAAAAGAAAATCTGGACCAAGGGAGATGGAGTTTGGATTTTGACAACAGACTTTCTTTTGCTGTTTGTTTCTTCCCATAACAATATGGTTCTATTTTTAAATCTGAATGCATTGCTGTGATTCATACTGTAATTGCTACAGGAAATCAGAAGGGACTGCACCTGTGTTGGACCATGGGGGAGCACAAAGTGATGTTGGTTCCTCCCCATACTGACTAATCCCCTTTGTCTGCATGCACAAACACCGCTACCTGCCCAAAATCCCTTCAGCCCTCAGATTCCCATTTACAGCTGTCTCCAGAGTGTCGCAAGAAAAGATGATGGATGGGCAGAATTTTATTTCCATTAGAACGAAGCCAACTGAATATTTCCATCTGCTTTATTAAAAATACTAGTTCTTGCTTTGCTTAATCTTGAAAAATGCAGCGTGTTTCTGCGGCTGAGTTTGCATTTTGTCTAGGAAATGGACGCCTGAATGGAATGAATTTCTATGGGAACACAGCAAGTGCAATTTAGTGCCTTCCCTCACATGGGCAGAAGCCATCCAGCTTGGGAGAGAGAAGCTGATAGCCCTGCAGCTACCATCTCCCCAGAAGGTTCATACTTCAGGTTTTTGGCAAGGTGACCCCTGAAGTCCAACAAGGAAGGCAGTCAGGGAGATAAACTGGAGACCTCCCTGTCATCTAAGCCTTGCCATCAGGCTCGCTGCTCCACTCCCTGGCCACATCCAAGCCCTGCAGAGCATCGCTCTCCCTCCTCGATGGGTTTCTGTAATTCCTTCTGTTGACACAATACTCATGATTCGTAGCTGGCATCAGTCACAGAAGATTGCTGGAAGAGTGCACTGAAGTGTTTAGAGTCAATGGGATGGGGTGGCAAGGAGGGAAACACAGGAGATTGGCATCTAAAATAGGGGTCTGAGGCTGCCAGGTTTGGGTGAACAACTGCTCTATCACAGTGTCTGTATAACAAAAACTCTGTCCAAAGAATAGAGTTTGTTCAAGGTTTTTCTCTTTTTGCATTGCCTTTCCTATTTCCCTCTTGTTTTCCCAGAAATAGAACATGACATTTATTTTTATGGACGGCATGATCTTATGGCTATTCCCCTGTGACGGGGTAATCTGAACACAATTATGTTCTGTTGACAAAAAGTGATAAAAGTGTATTGTGTCAACACTCTGAGCTAACAGATTTGTCATCTGCTCTACTCTCAGATAATAGCAACAGAATTAGAAAATGCTCTGACAGACTCTATCCTCTTCGGTGGTTAGGTAAACCCCAGCTCTGTGCTTGGTTACTCTACCCCAGAGTTCTCCCTCTTCCAGCAAAATCTTCATGGCTGTGTTTTAAATTCAAGTGCAAATTTTGCTGTGATGGACCTCTTTTGGCAGCTTATAGCTTACATGCTTTGAAGTCATTTGACCTAAGTTCTCCATTTCACTTCAGTTCTATTATTCCCAGTTTTTCCATGGCTTTGGAAAACCCAACATTTTGTGTATCATATTTTGCCATGCAAATTTCCTTTTAGAAAATGTCTTTGACAATAGTACCTGCATGACATCCTCTCTCCAGCTAACTTCTTCATGACATCATGGACAGCAACTGACCTGGACTGTGGTTTTCCTGGGGCACGCCCCCACATTTGCTGAATACACCGGCCCAGCCCTAAGCAGGAAGACGTGCATACATCATAGCATGACACACCATCCCTTCCAAAGCCTGAAGACAAGTCTGCACTTCCAAGTCATGGTTAGTTGGATGACAATTACTGCTAAGAGCTAAAAGAATGATGATATCATTCAAGCAAAACAGAAAAAGCGTTTCATGGCCAAAAAAAAGCGATTTCCAAAATTTCTGTAAAACATTGTTTTGCAGCTGTGACTGCTAGATGCCATTAAACAGCATTTCCATTCAAAAGGGGCATGTGCAAGGTATATTAAGGCTTTCCAAAAATAGGAATCAATAGCCACCAGGTGCAATAGTGTCATAAGCAGCATTACATGGTAGCATTTGGTCACCTGGCTAATGCCTCTGGAAAGTTTATGAACATCGGCCTCCTCATCAGAACAGAAGGGATGATAGGTGCCAGGAAGATACTCTTAGCTTACATGTCTGGTCCCTCCTCAGATCATTCCCCCAGCTTCCAGGTTAAATGCTATGTCAGACTGAGACTCCTAAAAATCAGCTCCTTTAGGACCACAAACCCCAGAGTAATCCCAAGCCTACTCTGATCTGAGGTGCGTGCTGCACTCCCTCCCTCCACCAGCCTATCCACTACAGCTCCTCGGCTTCTGCAGTGCCCCAGCATGTCCAGCCACAGGAGCTTGTCCCTGTGTAAGCAGCGTTTTGCACAGATGGTTGTTTTGGTTTGATGCATTTGGTGTTCAAACAGAAAAAAAGCAACCGGTTTTGACAGCAGGGTGAAATGGACTGAGTATGTGCACATGAAGCGCTCTTGTTTATTCCCCTGATCCAGCTTCTGCCAGTGGGATTTTTTAGTGTGGGGGTGGAATCAAGGCATTTACATCCTGAAATGAGAATAATGGTCTGGAATAGTGGTTTAAAGTAGTTTGGCACCATATTCTGATACCCATAGCAACCTTTAGGGAAAATTGAGCTGGACATTGCAATGGAAACTGCACTATCTACGATTTAATTCACAACCCAAATTTTCCAGAAGAAGCCACAGCTCATTAACACACCTACGGAACCACTCTTGAAAGGGAGCACAGATCTCACTCTTGTTCCTTCTCCTCCTTTCTCACTGACAGCCAGACTTGCTGCTCAACAAAAGGATGCTGCTGTGAGAAAACGGCTAAGAAAAAAAAAAAGTGCTAAAGCTCATTTCATAACTGACTTAAAGAAGTAAATATGTTGTGTAATGAAATAATACCACTATGGAAAACAGATTTTTGGTTACCCACCAGGTTGATCCTCTCTGTGTCACCTCACCTTGAATAAATGAACATTTATCCTGTTTTATCAGTAACTGTCTTTTTATCTATGATGTATTTAACCATATCAAAACAAGCTGCATATACCTATTGTGCTTTATGTTACCAAAAATAATTGGTCCTAACTTTAATAATTTTGTAATGTTGCGCTCAGGATTATTTTATTTGGTACAATTTGGTCATGATTTTAACACTAATCCAAAGTATCTTAGAATCCAAGATACTCAGCTTGTAGCACTTGAGTTTTCCACTGGAGTCAATGAGGCCATTATACACATGCTTAAAATTAGGCATATGCTTAAGTGCTTCGCCTTTGGGATAAAGAGCCCATTTGGGACTCTTCGGTACTTAGCTCTGATAAAATCCATCAATCTTGCTTAGATGATTAAAACAAAAGCATCTTTCTCAGAACTTCCAACAGATGTTTTCATAAATTTTAACATACTTCTTTTCCCTGTCTCATTCATTTCCAGTACAAGTATTCCCTTAAAAGCTGAACGAGGAAATCTGTAAACTTAATGGAGGAAATTTATTTGGATAGAAAGACATCTGAAGAAGTATAACAGCACTTGCAATGATCTCTGGCCAAATTCTGCACCCATTAACTTACTTTATGCCTTTCCCCACGGCCAGATGTATCTGTGCAAACGAGATTTTCCAAAGTAACTATTGTCTTCTCTGAATCCCACAAAAGCCTTTCAAATAGTCTCTGAGCAGAGTTTTTAACTAACCCAGTGAGTGTATAACTGCTCACTCCATATGTCTGAAGTGTATTCCTTCCTCCCGCCCGATTGTCGGGGCAATTCCAAGCACAAGTACAGGCTGGGTGGAGAATGGATTCAGAGCAGCCCTGAGGAGAAGGACTTGGGGGTGTTGGTAGACAAAAAGCTGGACATGAGCCGCCAGTGTGCGCTGGCAGCCCAGAAGGCCAACCGTATCCTGGGCTGTGTCCAGAAGAGCGTAGCCAGCAGGTCAGGGGAGAGGACTCTCCCTCTCTACTCTGCTCTCGCAGGACCTCACCTGCAGTACTACACCCAGCTCTGGAGCCCCCAACATCAGAAGGATATAGACCAGTTGGAGCGAGTCCAGAGGAGGCCACAAAGATGGTCCGAGGGCTGGAGCCCCCCTGCCATGGGGACAGGCTGGGAGAGTTGGGGGTGTTCAGCCTGGAGAAGAGAAGGCTCTGGGGAGACCTTATAGCACTTTCCAGTGCCTGGGCGGGGTGCTACAAGAAAGCTGGGAGGGACTTTTTAATAGGACAGGTAGTGACAGGACAAGGGGTAATGGGTTTAAATTGACAGCGGGGAGATTGAGATTGGACATCAGGAAGAATTTTTCCTGGAATAGCAGGGTGAAGCACTGGGACAGGTTGCCCAGAGAAGCTGTGGATGCCCCATCCCTGGAAGTGTTCAAGGCCAGGCTGGATGTGGCTTTGAGCAACCTGGTCTAGTGCAAGGTGTCCCTGCCCATGGCAGGGGGGGTGGAACTAGATGGTCTTTAAGGTCCCTTCCAACCCAAACGATTCTGTGATTCTATGATTTCATTCTGTTGACAACATGCATTTTGTCAAACCTGATACTGCAAATCATTCAGTCAATGAAACTGAAAGACATTTCAGCACATTTTTATCAACAGAATGTAATTTTGTGCAAATCATGTTGTCAACAGGAAAGAATGCCAAAAGAAAAGTGAAAGAACCCAAACTCATTTTGTCCACAGAAAATGAATTACAGTTTGCTTTTCTTTTGTGCATGTAGACAGAATGGAAATAGCAAAACTTCCTCATTTGTGGACAAAATTAAGATTGATTTCTTAATTCTGGAGACCAAATGATATTTGGTATAAAAATACCAACACTTTGAAGGAAAGCTGAGATGCTGAGTCAGAATAATTTTTCCAGCACTGTACACCTTGCACTGTTTACGTTGCATCAGTGAAATGTCCCCTAAGATATTAAATCCATTGTAGCAAAATGTTCAGTGATGGGCTCCAGTATAGAGAAGGCGGCTGAACTAAAGCCAAACACAGATGCTATTTCATTTTCCAGTTGATGAATGGCTTGGGTTGCTCTGCAGCTGCATGTCAAATGCTGTCTGGACAGCGCTCTCTGGTCACTGGTGCTCCTCACGGCTGTGTGCTGTAGCTGCAGCCACCTTCTATTTTTCTCCTTTTTAATGTTTTCATCCTTTTGTTGCTTTCAGTTTTGCTCTTGTTATTACAAAGCTTGCTCTTCTGGCAATCATCTGCACACCTCAGGGCCCCAGACTACGTGGCACACAGATGGCTGGCACCCACGACACAGCCCTTTGGCCACCAAAGCTCTGCAGGGCAAAGCAAAAAGTGGTTCCAATGCCTTGCCAGCGCTCTCCGTCACAGGACTGAAACCAGCTTCTGCCTCCCAACAACTCAAGGGCTTTTTTTTGCTGGTCCACACCAGGGACAAGATTCCTGCCTGGCCCTCTGTTAATGCCCTGCAAAACCCACCTGATCAAAACATTTGACTTCTCTAAAGATGGACTGAAAGTTGGCCCCTGGGAGAAGATTACAGACGGACATTCAACCATTTGCTTTCCTGAACCTACTCAGGTTTCACTTCAACGTGTGCTCAACTGATTCTAAGTTTATATTTTATAAGGATGGCTGTTCCATTCTCTTCAATATTTTCTATGGACTAGAGTTATTTCTTAATATGGCAAAAAACAACAATAGCCTTCCTGGGTTTTTTTTGAGAATTTCACCGTTTTTAGATCACCTTATCCCTTCCAGTTCTTCAGTGAATTGTTCAAATAAGGCCTTGGAGAACTGACAGTCCCGAAGAGTTTGTATGGGGCTGGAGGAGCAGAGACAGTGGCTGTTAGCCAGCATTTTAGAAATCAGAATGAGACTTACCACATGCCATTTTGGTACACACTGTGGGGGATAACAGATCATTTTCTCCATCAGTCCCCAGTCTTTACTGGGGAAAGCGATGATTCAGCCAAATTCCCCACGTCCTGCTCATCCACAAGAGAGGGATGCACAGAGAGAAGGTACGCATTGTGCAGCATTAAAAATGTAGCTGCTTTGAGACACGGGCCAACACACTGACACCAAAAGCTGGCAGCAAATATGTCAGAGGGATCACGAAGTTGGCATGAGAGGGTTTCAGCTAATACAAGAGATTATTTTCAGGGCCTTATTGCTTGCCAAACACAACACAAAGCTGGCCTCAGAGAGCTGCACTTCTTCTGGAGCCGTAGGGGGTGGCAGCGGAGCAGAGCAGACACTCGGGAAGAAACCAGGCTTGGGTTTTTTTCTGGGACAGCACTAGGGCTCTGCAGGGACCAGCTACTTTTTGGCTGTGTGTCACTGCTGTGTGTCCTAACTATTCTCTATTTGCAGCAGCCTGCCTAAAGTGCCTATGGAATGGGTCACCTTTCTGATTTTACACTCACATTGACATACCGTTAGAAGGGGGACTTGGAGCATCCTTTTGGCTGCGCCAGGCTGCTCAAGTGAATTTCAGATTTGAAAGCCTTCATTTTTGTCAACATCAAGGACATCCTTACCTGCCTTTGTACCCAGAGCAGCTCCAAAGGCAAGAAAGTATTCATTAAGAGCACAGTGTCACTTTAAAAATGCTAGATAGATTCAGTGGGAAGAAGCATCCTGAGGAATGAAAAAATAATTTCATACCCTTTTGCTGTGCACTTCTCACGGTATCTTCTTGCCATTTTGGTTGTGCTGACAGTGCTGCATATTGAAGGAAGGATTCATACCTGTGAAGCACAGACAGAAAGCACTGCAAAGCATTTACTTGGTCTGGATCATCAGAAATTTTCCTCCTTGTAAAAGCTATTATTATGGCAAAGTCTTTCTGAATAAGTGGGTGAGGGCAATGGCTGTACCTTCAGCCGGGTCATCCTTCTCCACTGGCACTACATGCCCTCACCCTGATAAGTTCTGTTAGCGTGTGGCACAGAGCCTTTTCATAGAAAGACAGAGAAAGACTGAAACCTGTGCATCCTCCTTTCCCCAACACTTTGTACTGTGGCAGTCAGAATCAAGGTCTTGCTAACTGAGCTGTTTTTAATTTATGTGTTGACTTCAGCTTTCACAAAATCCTCAATCCTGTCCTAGCCATGAACACCCAACCCCACCTTTTCAACAGAATTTTGAAGAAAAGGGAGGAAATTAAGACCTGGGAATTTCCATGTTTTTCATGGCTGATTTCTTGTATGCATGTTACACAATTAACTCACAAGGAAAGCTGGAAATCTTATATGAATATGAAACTACAGTACTTGGCTGTAGGACACCTGGAAATCAAATCAGTAATTGCTAACACAGAGGTAGATTGTACATTCCCTGCTGGAATTTACCCACATCCTCCTTCAACAGCAACAATAAAATTATGGCAGCGGTGATCAGAAACAAATATTCAGATTGCAACCCGTGAGGCTTGCCTATTATTCGGCTAAATGCAGCCCATCGGCACTTCAAATTTAGAGTGAAAAATTGGGCAGAGAACAGAAAGAAATGTGAGGAAAATTTGAGTGGTTTCTTCATGGCTCAGCAGCAACTGCTGCAAAAGTCATGTCTTGCGCATGTTGCTGGGAGTCAATGAAGCATTGGATCCTCCTTCACTTCAGGGGAGTGAAGGCTTGAGATGAGAGATTGAGAACGAGCTGCTTGCAGAAACTCACGCACTTTCCACCCAGGTAGCTTGCTGAAGTTCAGCCTAGTCTGCCTACGGCACATCATGTCATGTACACGACTGCAAGGCCTCCCGGACCACCTTGTGACAAACGTGGGACTCGCATACACAGCTGGCTTGTTCCAGGCTCAGCTACAAAGTGCACCAAAAATGTTGAGCTCCAGACTGGAATTAAGTCACCCCTTGGTACAAGTTTGAGGACTGAGCTGCTGGTTTGGGGAGGTACCTATCTGTCAGTTCAAACATGCCATTGAAGGAAAAAAACCTTAATGTTGTTACATGTAAGAGCAACGGTCTCCCACATGACGGTGGATGCGCTGCTGTTGATATGCCAGGAAATAAGTGTTCATGCAGAGCTGTGGAGAGTTGTGTAGGACAGTCAGGGCCACCTGTTGAAGACACTTGTTTCCAAAGCTTTTGCAAGAAATGGCTATTTGTATTGAAAAGCTGAACTGGTAATAGAAACCTGGCAACCTGGCCATTTGTTTTTAAATAACAAAAGCCAGCTAATTTCTTGCAGAAGCACAGAACAGTTCACATTGGAAGAGATACCAGATTTCTGGTCCAGCCACCTGCTCAGAGCAGCAACACCACTCAATTCAGCCCAGGGTGCACAAGGCTTTGTTCAGCCCAGCCCTCCAAATGCAGCCTCTCTGGGAAACTTCTCCCTATGGGGACAGATCTCATGCTGATTTTTTTTTTTTAAACTCTTTTTTTTAGTTGGAACCTCCCCTGTTTCAATTTATCACTGTTATCTCTCATACTTCCCCCATTAACCTCCTCTCTCTCAATTAGAGCTGATTTTCTTGCATACATGTTACATGATAGAAGCTTTCAGTAATGGGAATCAATCAACATGCCCCAGTAATTCTAAGTGCACTATGGGGAAACAAAAATACAACTTTTCAGGCAGAGGTATCTGTTATGCAGCTAATTAATGTATAGTGGCATTATGGGGGAGCATGGCCTCATGAATCCAGAGTGATTTACTGTGTTCTGCTGTACATCAGGAATCTGCAAACCCTTTAAGTGTTTAACATTTAAAAATACTTATATCTTCCAACATGAAAACCTCGAAAATGTTCACAGGCTTTGATGTTAGCACTTTTCACTGCTGGATTTTTTTTTTTTTTTTTTTTTTGGTCATACTAAAACCAGTTCTGCTAATCACCACTCTTGATATGGAACTTATTTCATTTTAACCTCAGTTCAGAGGAAAACAGTTCTTGGTTTTATTCCTGTCCTAAAACACCTACAATTGAATTCAAAGGTGGACTTCAAACCACGTCCTTTGCTAAAACTGGAGCTCAGTTCCCTGATGCTAGCAGTTGGATCCAAACCTGATGTCACATCAGTCTTGGCAATCGACAAAAAACCAGTGACTTTCAGCCCAAAAACCACCTGTATGCGAAATTATTTCTTCAAAAAACAAATCTGGAGCCGGTATCTGCAAGGCTAGGAAAATCAGCAGAGCCTGGCCTCTCTGCTTTGCTCCAACAGCTGGCATTCCAGGAAAGATGCCAGTAAAGGACTTTGGGGTGATTTTTGCCAAGTTGAGTTTTTAATTTGTGTAGTTACGTGACTGAATGCATAGATCTTTAAGGTTCAAAATGAGAAAAGAAAGTGGAAGTTTACCAAAAACCTGTTTAGCTGGGGTGCTTTGGCTCCTTCTTCCCCTTGCTCTAACACCTCTAAGCCAAGCTGGAGGGCCATGGACATGAATCGGAAATCGAAGTATTTTGCCCTTAAGATTATTAACAGGGGCTGATAATGTTCCCACATCATTTGTAGCCAAATCAAAACACTCGGACTCTGCTCTGCCGTGTGAAAAATTAAGCCCTCCAAAACTAAGGGGAGTGAGGGCAGTGGAAAGGGTTGGAGCCTTCCAGCTCAGCAGCCACGAGGGGTTACTCATTAGAACAGAGCCAGTGAAAGGTATGTTGACAACGCTGAGCCGCCCGACTTTCTCATCACCTCCATGTCACGCTTTCCTCGTAGTGTTTTCACTCAGTGATACGAATCACTGCCCTCTGCACTATCTGGGACACCTTGTGCATGTGATCATTTTGGGGGGCACCTCTGAGCATTATACCTGCTTTCAAAAGATGGTGCACAACTTGTGTCCTGCAGAAAGCATTGCCAGTACTCCCTCCTACAGAGCAGGTGTAGCCAACAAGCTCCCAGGCACAGTTATTTTAACGAGCAGGATCTAGGCTTTCCTCCCATGTCTCACCCAGGGCTTCTCGAAGGCTTTCGCTTTGCATCTGAATTGCACTCGCCTCTAATGCATCCAGCAGATTTACACCTGTTTGTGGAGCAAGCCAAGAACATTTTGAAATTACCTGGCCTATAATTCTGGCCACCCTTTGCCTGCTGTGCATTTCCCTGATACACAGAATGAATTCATTCACTGCAGCTATTTGGATACAAACCTCTCTTTTCCAAAACTGTTTGGTCTATTTTAGCATAACTTTCAAGAACGACTCTTAGTACAGAGAGTCATTGAAAAGTACAGCACCGTTAAAGCACCCCACAACCAGCTGCATTGCTCCAAACTGATTTATTGAAAGGGATTTGTGGAAAAAAAGGCATTTAGCGTGCCTACTCTTCCAATATAAATGACAGCGCAAAGCTGATCTGCTTTCCGGTTTGTTTGACTTACACATTTTATATGGCACATGTCCCTGGAGGAATTTATTAAAATGCACCAACAATTAGAGTATGGAAAGAGATATTGTGGCCTGTTCCCTGCAGCCAGGCATCAGTTGAACTCCAGGGCTGACAGTACCACTCAATTGCTGTGTGGCCTCTGGAAGTCACTTGTCCTCCAGGAGTCGAGTTGCTCAGGTGAAAGGTGGCCTCAGCCCCCCCTCCTCTCCCCACCTGCCCCTGGCTGCCAACACACTTGGCTGGGTCAGCTCGGCGCTGCCTCCACTGCTGCCTGCTCTGCCAATTGCTAAACGCTGCCACCAAAACACAAGGAACAACACTTGTCTCAGGGGTATAGGATTAATTAATTTGCATGGACAATGGCATTTTGGAGATGCTGTACTCTGTCTAATTGCTGGGGACTGTAATGGGACCCAAGTGCATCTTATTCTCTACAAAAGCGATGCTGCATAGACAAAACCATCTCCGGGTCCTCAGACTGCTGCATTATTCCTGTGGCAAAAGCTTGTCTGAGGATGAGAGCCCTTTGAAGACGACAGCTGAATCAGCTGCCAGATATCAAAGGTTTGTTCTGGTTGCCGCAACACGCCAGAGATTTCTGCTGCAGTGTCTCTGGGTTAACCTCCCCGTTACATTAAAGGTGGGAGCAGAAATGTCAAGACCCTAGTAGTGAAAACTCATCACTGTCTGTCCAGAAATACCCCAGGCAGGATCCTGTTCCTCAGGAAAATCTGAGGATGGAGATGTGAGAGTGATTCTTTGTGGGGCTGTTCCTCAGGCTCAGCCTGCTTTATCATTTAAGAAATTATATGAAAGAGACTGAGAGAGGCTGGAGAACAGACACCTCAGAGCCAAACTAAAATTCAAACATGAGATAAGAAAGGCAGGAGAAAATTGTGAGGGTTTCTCTGGGGAGCACACAAGAAAGAGCCGGCACTACCTGCTGCGGCTGTTGCGAGGCATCAGATTGTCTCCACCCACGCTGTGTGCCAGCAAGCCTCAGAGGCAAAAGTAATACCTGTCTTCTTCACATCTCTGGGAGCATCACTTTTGCCTTTTAAATGCTCCAGCCACCCAACCTGTGTCATCCATGTGTCTCTGCACAAAAGTCCAAGTGTGCAAAACATGATAAACCACCCCAAAGCAGCAACAGGAAGGAGACTTCAAAGAGCTGCTGACGCCAGCGAGGAATTTGCCTGCCAGAGGTAGTTAAACATGAAGAAATGGGGAAAACAGCATTGCAGTAGCATATGGAGAGCTGTGACAGTGCAGGGAAATGGGGCTCAGGAAACGCTGCTGAAGTAGCACAGTGGTGGAAGGATCTGCAAAGGGAGGGGTTACAGGACAGGCTGTTGGAGAAGCAAAGCCATGGGGGTCTGTAAGAGACAGGCCATCACTGGAGCCACTGCAATGACAAATGTCACCTGAGTCCTTCTGCAGCATGCATGTACCAGGGCAAAGCCCACAGCAGCACCAGAGCTTGTTTGGAGATGCCAACACCCACCCCCATGCATGTGCCAGGTACAGGTGAGCTGTCTTTGTGCCCCGGTGGGCTTTGGCACACGGATGAAGTTTTGCAGCCTGGGAGCACCCCGTAAGCGTTCATTCAATCAGTACCCAAACATGTTCTTAGCGTGTTCCTTGGCAAACACCCTGGGATTTACAGGTGCCTTTGCTGGGGACCTGTGCAAAGCTCCCCGTGTATGTCTGGCATCCCCAGTCCCTACCCCACTGTCCCCATCCACCAGTCCCGTGCTACTGCACCACTGGTGAATGAACCACAGTGTTTTACCAAAAGAAGGCCCTGGAGAAACACAGGTGTAGGACTAGAGTCCTATATGCAATGTAGTGATAGAAAATAAAGCAAAGTCTGCAGTGCTTTCTCCATTCTTTTTGTCTTTCTCATTTCCTGTTGCTATGCCATTCCCCAGGCAAATACAAAAGAAACAGCTTCCTCAGCCACAAAAATGAGATTATTCATAGAGCCTCTCTGCCTTCTCATATTTATTGTGATAGGCAGTGTTAGAAGTGTTTGACAACAACTCAATTATTCGCAATGAATAGAGGCAGGATAGGCAGGCAATTATCCACTTTACCCATGTGAGAGACACCCATATTCAAAATCCACATTCAGAGAGATCCACATTATTTCCAAACCATTTTGCATATTTTTAATTACCAGCTTCAATTTAGCTGGATGGTTATGACTCCAATCAGTGTGCTTTGGAAGGGCTGAGCACTTGGGTTTAAGCCAGGCGTGCATTGTGCCATTCACATCAGCACGCTAATGAGAATATTTGGACTGTTTGGGTTACATTTTAAGAAGCAGCCTCCAGAATGGTGTACATGATTAGAAAACCTGATTCAAGATTTTAATCAAAATACAAGAAATGAGAAAATGTTCCCTTACATATAGATTTCAACAAGGTGGGAGTATTATATCAAAAAATTAAATTACATGGGAAGTTTCTATAGTATGGACTTTCCTTGAACATTTAAAAATATTAGAACTTACTTTCAAATCCAAATTTCTTTTTCTATGTAAAAGATTTTACTTAATATTTGAAATATTTCTATTTAATATTTTAAATATTTTGAGCAACCTGAACTGTTCTTTCTGGAGGAAATATTTCTATGGCTCTGATTTTTTTTTTTCTTTATTGGTTACTCTTAGGAAGCTTAGAAATCTAGTTTTTACCCCCCTGAATATATGTCATTCTGTATTACTTGCCCTCAACCATGATCTTTTATTGCAGTCAAATTGGAGTTAAAAGGGGAATTACTTAAAGTCATTTTTACTAGCTTTCAGCTGAATACTAGTATGTTTCTCATGCAGAAAATAGTAAATCACAGCTTAGGTCATGGAACTGTTCACTTTTAAAATTTGAATTGGACTTTTACATCTGTTGTGTGTGTTATCAGTATCAGTATTATTCTTAACTCTTCAGCTGCTGAAGGCACGGGATTAGGCAGCATTCACACCTTTTTTTTTTTTTTTTAAAGAAAACCTTAAAACAATGGATTAGGTAAAAGGTGAGCAGATCTGCTCCACATTTTTTCAGTTTAATTCCTGTAGCAATATGTCCTTAAGGACATATCTGTGGCTAAAGGTGACATCGCCGTGTCTGTGTGGCAGCGCTTTGTGATTTCAGTGTGTGTTTCAGGTTTTGCAGCACTGCAAGCTCTTTATGGCAGCAGAGCCAAAGCCCCCTTAAGTCAATGAGCCTTGGATCAGTTCTTAAAAGTTTCAGTGACATGACCATCATTTAATTTTTATATTTTCCTTCTCATTCTCCCAGAACGTCAATAAGAAAACTTGTTTGGGGAAATCGGGGTCTATATTTGCGTATTTATCCAGTAACATTGTGGGTAACATTGGCTCATGTTATATGGTGTGTTTGTTTTCATTGTGCAGATTTCATCCCCTCAGGGGGTTTAGTTATTTGACCTATATTAATATTTAATGGTACAAATACTTAAAATAAAAGTCCAGGCACAGCCAAGGCTTTGGAAACTGCTTTAAACAGCCACCCTTCATTAAAATCTGGCTCTGTTTGAAAGGTTTTGATTTCTTGCAGGGATTGAAACAAGGAGCAGTACTTTTGATGACTGTTTCATGACTGTTTGAATATTGTCTTGGCTAATATTGTTGTACATCAGGTCTACATTGTAAAGAACCTTTGTACAGTTTTTGATTTACTGAGTAGAAGAGGTCTGCAGAAAAACGAAAGGGAAAAATCTCCACTGGAATAATAGAATCTATCATTGTATCAAAGCAGTGGTTTTTTTTACTTTGCAGTCAGGCTAGACCGGTATTTTCACATAGGCAGTTACTGACAGTGTAATAAAATGTTGTCTTTCTCTTCCTTGCTTCCCCAAACTAGTAACTTCTTAGGTTTTTCACTACAGACTGTTAAAAAGATATTATTCTACTCACTCTGTCCTCTTGCAAAACAAGGTTCTCCTGGGTTGCCTTAATCTCCTGAATTTCAACCAAAAAGCAATCTTTCCCGGCATGCCTGTAAAAGAAAATTTAGCCTATGAAAAGGGTAGGAGGCTTCTTGGCATTAGGATAAATTATCTGTATAATACAGTTCAGACTATAGAATTTTTTTGGTACGAAGCAGCATGAAAGCGAGTGAACGGCTCGCTATGAATCAACCAGCTGCTTTTCAGTACCTCTTTCATTAATCCAGCATACCTCAGCTTGCCTTTCACCCCTTGCACTGTGAAGAATATCCCTGTGCCTACCTTCCACGAACAAAATGCACACTTCTGCTTCAGGCTAGGGATGTGTCGGGCAGTGGAGGAAAAAACATAAACCAAGCCTCTAGAGAAAGAAAAACAATCTTTAGAAACACGGTCAGAGTAATCATGTAACAATCCTGAAAGTTGTCGACATAAAAAAAAATGAACTTAGAGCAAACGTGCAATCAACTTCGATATGATGCAGTTAAAAAGCACACAAAAGCTTTATACAAACTAATGAATTGATTTAAGGCTCCACTGGGTGATATACAATGACATATTATTTATGCAACCTGTAGTTTACTGTTCACATAGTAATTTCCACCTCCCACCCTGTCAAATAGAAAAAAGTTTTTCACCTTAAATCTTAGATGAGGATGCGACCAAATAGCAGGAGAGGATGTATAAACGAACGTAATTTAGTGAAGAAGGTTTGACTGACATGAAAAGACAATAAAAGTTATGATAATGTTAGGGATATCAAAGCAAAAGCCAGGTGGGCAGACAAGAACAGGCAAGTTCCCAAGTCAATCTGAAAGGTGTTCTTCAACACTGGGGAAAATCCAGTCATTTATTTCCCAGCTTATCACTCCGTGGGTCAAAAACTGTGTATTAAATTTGGAGCACAAAGGTCTGCCCTGTCTAACAACTGTACTTATTGTAGAGACGGGCAGAGAGGAGGGGGAAGAGGAAGACTTTCAAAAGCTCAACACATCCTTTAGAGAAGATGATCTGGGATTTTGTCTCTAAAAAACAAACCGTTTGAATATCACCTCTCCTATTGTTCAGGGAGGCAGACACGAAAATGCGCTGCTGCAACGTTCATGACTGCTTTTTACTGGAGCATGGGTTCCGCTGTTTCTCCGTTCACTGGGTGGTAGTCACCACCTCCACTGAGGAAAGAGCCTGACTCCCTGAAAGTGTTTCCACATGGCATTGCAACACCTGGATTTTCAGAATAACTTCAGAAATTCAGCTCTCAAAATTACCTGAAGCTCTGAAAATTATCTCTGAAATTATTAAGCTGCTGACACTTACTTATACATAGAAGGGTCTTGCTCTGAGATGGGCTTGGCAGATGGTTAGACATTTTATAAATAATAACAGAAAATAAGCAAACACTCCTAAAACCCATGAGCACTTCAGTTGTGTGAGAGATCCTACACTTCACTAATATTCCTTTTCCTTCCTGTTGGACACGCTGATGGTTCTGTCCCTGTTCTTATAACTGTCCTGCAAAGATATCAAAAGAACAGGCTGGGAAGTGAGGTTTTTGCTTGAATCTCTTTCCATTTTAAAATGAGAAAAAAAAAAAAAAAGTCCTTTTTTGGAGAGAATGGAGAACGGAGTAAATGAAAGTCCCAGTGATTAACTCCTCTCCCTTTAAAGGGTACCGTCAGGTGTTCTGAGCACTGGAATGAGACCTTCCAGCTTAGCCCTGCCAAGTTGGAAGTAAAAAGTGGTTTTTTTCATACTTAGAGGGGGGAAAAAGTGTGAGACATTGTTCTCTGGGACAGAAAGGTCATGAAGGTTTCTATTCTGAACATGCTATTTTTGGGACCAGTCCAGTGAGTCAGCGGAGAGCCCCTCCGTGTGCTGACATGAAGGAAATCCCGGCTCTGGGTGTTGCTTCCGAACGTGCTCTGCGCTCAGCTGAGAACAATACACGTGTGGTGTTTCCAGCCGGGGTGGCTTGTCTCGGGCTGCCGCAGTCAATGGACAGATGGACAGAGGAATGGATGGATTGACGGAGGGAAAGCAGGGCAGCACAGCCGGTGGAGCAGCAAGGCACATGGCAAGACCATAGGGGCATGATCACATTGTCTAATTTAGCCTGTTTTAGCTGGTAACCAGAGGGGCAGCACACAGGACCGAGACAATTTATGGATCCCCTAAAGGCAGAGAATTGATGTAACCACCTATGTTGAGCCAATCCAGGGCATCATTCAGGTGACTAGAGCTGGCATAGTGGTTAAAGTGATACCAGTGCAGCTCCTCAGAAGAGAGGACTGGGGAACTGCACCTCAAAACTTTCTCCTCTCCCTTATTCAAAAAAGGATATTTCCAAGAAAAAAAAAAAATCCAACTAGATGGTCAATTTTATATTAGCTGCATTTGAGACATGGCCTCACTGATATCCTATCTGGAATGGCAGTGGACAAGGGACAACCATTTTTGCACTTGCCTCTTAGTTTTCCTTTATACACTTGAAAAGTTAGCAATGTTAGCATGTTCTTTTACCCCTCTTTTATAATAAGAAACAGATCTGAGGCCCTAAATTTCACACATGACCAAAACCTGAGTATACACATTGGGAAAAAGAAAAATCTCTTTGTGCAGAGTGCATACCAGCATCACCGTGTACCTTCCATCAGCAAGGCAGTCGTGCTAGGATTGCTCCACAACAACTCTCCCACCTGGAAAGACTGCTTCAGCCTCGGAGTTCAGCTTCCAGACAAACTGGACAACTGCTGGTGTCTGAAGAAACACAAAAGTCAGATGTTAATCTTAGATTAAACCTGATTTGATTTGTTTCTGTATCATTTTCTTTTTTTTTTAAACACACAACATGGAAGTTTTGAGTCAAGACCTCTCATTCTATGTAAACATTTGAAAGCCTGAAAATTCGAAGTCTGTGAGTCATCCTGACAGTACAACCAATGTGTTAATCCACCAGGTTTCCTTCCAAGTACCAGTAAGAAGGGGAAATATAACAGGGAGAATGGTTTCAGTTTGCAGCATCCGCTTCCTCAAGATGCTACTGGGTGACTAAACATACGGCCAAGTTTGCCAACAGGTTGGCAGCATTCAGAGTCTCTATCTTTGGGCATCTAACCTTGTCACTCAGACTGAGCTCCTTAAGCAGCTACCTTTGAAGATGTTCATTTAGCTATTCTGAATTGCCCCCATGACAACACAGAAAAGCAGACCTGTGGTTCTTTACACATATTTTATTTGAGTTTCTATGCCTCCTGGTTGTTGGAAAATATACTGTGCTGGTGAATGGGTCGATTTTGACATGTAGTTTATTTTCAGCATCTTGATCAGCTGATCTTGAATAAGGAAAGGCAAGCTCTAGGGACCAGACTTGCCTGTGAAGCAGCAGTTTCTGAAACCATTGGCTTCTCAGCTGCAGCTCACCCGGGCTGCAATCAGTAACCAATTCACACACCTCTTTACGGGCAAGTACTTAGACTGAGAAATAGAGCCATGCCGTGTAAACACAGGCAATTCCTCAGTCCCATGAAAGGAGTCACAGACATGACTCCTTCTGATGTTTGTGTTCTGCAAACACTTGTGTCAATACAAAACTATTGCACCAATGTTCATGGAAAGCAAAGGCACAGGAAGTGCAAAAATAGAAGCGATTCATTTTCAGATGCAAAAAATATTTTTGGGGAAAAAAAGATTATTTATCCATCCAGTTCAACTTGAATCTCTAAAGTCTTCCCAGAGTTACTGGGAATGTTGACAGGAAATTAGAAAATTGATAAGCAAGTTCTACCTACATCCTTACAGCTAAAATGAGTTTATTCCTGCTTCTTCACCAACTGATGGAGCTCTTCACTGAGCGGCGTCTAGCAGTGATCAAGGTGATACCGTATCTCTTTGGAGAAGCATCCCTCTCCAAGGATCTGTTAGTGTCATGACTTGCCAATGATGTATTGCTCTAAAAATGGTGCCTTCTACAAAAGAACAAGTCCTGGAGCAGATTTAGCCCTAATTACAGGAAGGAAGGAACAAGAGAGGTATGCAGATACCAGGAGATTCATCTTGCCAAAATAGAAAGTGTGTTGCTGCAAGCTGGAGAATTTAAATGGTGGTGCTTTGGGAAGAGACCCATGCAAATACCTCTCTGCAATAATCAAGAATTAGGCTAGAAAAATGCAGATATCTGAAACCATAATGTATGTGGTTTTTAGATAAGAGATTTATTTCTAGCCAGAGAGACTCAAAATACCATTTTATTTCATCTTCTAATATAGCACAGCGTCTCACATTGAATCTATGACACAGTATCATACAATCACATCCTGTTTTTATTAGGTAATTTAGTCCTAAGTAGCAACTGAAGAAGTCCCACTCCCCTCTCAGTAGTTCTCAGATTTCCTGTATTTGTCACCTGAAGATGATAATTTGATATCCTGTGTTCCTGTTAATTATCACTATTTTTATACTAGACTTTTGCATTAGATTACTTGTTAGTCTAATAATGACGACACTCCCATGCAATGGTACACAAGGGTGCACATCTGAGAGTTTTTAATGTATTTTCTCCATTTTACAGTGCAAGAATTATTAAATGCTTGAAATTATTCTGTAGCTTTAGACTAGCATTTAAATTGGTAGCAAGCCCAGGAATAAATCCCAAGCAGTCTAAATCTCAGTTTCCACTCTAACCAGAGAACAAATCAAATATACCTCTGTATTGGTTCATTGTTCTGTATCATATAACCACCAGTACATTGCCTTTGAGAGCTGGGCATAGCAGGGATTAAGTTACTAAATGCTCTTATCATAAAACAGCTATTGCAGTCCTCAGGTTTCCTCTGTTAATCTGTTTGTTTTGCTGTATCTGGAGGATAAAAAATGTGGGAGTATGAAACATTTATCTGTTAATTAGCAATTATAAAACAGTAATGGAGCTTCTGTGTTTTAAAATATGTGAGACAATGTTTGATTTTATGCTTCATTTAGAAATATCATAAAGACCTAGGCATATTCTATAAATAATTTTAAACACTCTATATGAGAAGATACGCGTAATCAAATGAAAAAGAGACAAAGTCCATGCTGAAAATAATGACCTTTTTAGCAAAGTTGGGTGTATTTGTATAAACACAAATGTCTGGGTGCTAGCTTCAGTGTTAGTACTTGCCTAATTCATTTAAACATATGCAAATGAATACAAGGTGTCAGGCTATGCCAGCTAATTGCACAATGAGTTGAGCTTGTCAGCAAAATTTCCTTGCACTACCCTTCCTCTGCTCCATGGATAACAGTAACAGAACACTGACATGCAGAAATATTACAGGGCTGAAGCATTTGGGGTTTCTAGGTGCTTACCTGACAGAGTGCCACTGTCTTATCATCATGGGGGGAGAGGAGAAGAAATCAGTCTATGGTCCGCAGAGCTATTTTGATTGACAATTAGTGGGATCATACATGTAAGGTTTAACCTGGCAGAGTTTCTCCCCCTTCTGCACCATAAACTCATTAGCTTCATGCTGCAAAGCAACACCAGGCAGAAATCCTCACGCTGAAAAATTTACACTGAGCCAGCAGGAAATTGAGCCATTTGCAAGTATGTTCACCAGGGAGAAGCTGAAAGGTCACATTCAGAAGAGGGTTGCTGTGTCCTCATTTCATTGAGAGCAATATTGCACTGGTAGGGGAAAGGCAAGTCCTGCGGGGTCTGCTGGCTGCAGCCAAAGCTTCAGCAAGACAGAGCTGCAAAGGGCCATGGGCAGCAATGCAATAGTCCAAGACAGCAACAGAAAACCCACTTCTTGCTAAAGAGGTATTGGTTGGCGTTTATAACCAAGACATACCCCATTTTTCAGGTGATAGATCATGTCTGCAAAATAGCCTTTTAAGACTTCCCTCCCAAACACTCACAGGAGGTGATAAAATACATAATAGAACCATTATTGTTCATTTTCTAAATCTGTGCTGGGCCCAAATCCTGGACACAGAAGAGTACTCAGGCAGAATTGGGCTTTTCAGCCTGGAAGAGAGAAAAATGTGGGAGACAAAGAGAATTTGAGAAAACCACAGATGGCCTGGCCCTCCAAACAGACCACAAGTTCTGCTCATCTCACTCAGGTTGGCTCACCAGGTACATGCTGCAAGACGCACAAAGCACCCCCCACTGACATGAGCAGCTCTGCTGTGAGGTTCCTGGGGTCCCCATGCTTGTAATCCCATCTCATCTCAGGTGTTGTGTATTGGGTTTGTACGGTGAGTTTTGGTAGGAGGGGAGAGGCTACAGGGATGGCCACTGCGAGAAGTTGCTAGAAGCTTCCCTGGATGCAGGTTGGACCCACTTCTTCCACAGCCAAGTCTGTCAGCAACCGGGGTAGCACCTCTGGGATAACAGATTTAAGGGAGGAAAACAACCTGCTCTGGAACCAGCAACAGAGTGGAGTGGGATGTGGGAGAGACAACCAGGCAGACACCCAGGTCCGGGCAGAAGGAGGGGGGGAGGTGGGCTGGAGCAGAGGTTCCCCTGCAGCCCGAGGTGAGAGGGCAGGCTGTGCCCCTGCAGCCACGGAGGGTCACAGAGGAGGCACAGACCCCCCTGCCGGCTCGGGAAGC
>NW_010228671.1:85165-132993 GCF_000690775.1 Eurypyga helias
CCCACCTGCAGCCTCAGGAAGACCCCATGCCAGAGCAGGCAGCTGCACCCGAAGGGGGCTGTGATTCCATGGGAAGACCACACCAGAGCAGGCTGCTCCTGAAGGACTGCACCCCTGGGAGGGATCCATGCCGGAGCAGTTGGTGAAGAACTGCAGCCCATGGGAAGGACTCGTATTGGAGAAGTTGGGGGAGGACTGTCTCCCATGGGAAGGATGCCACGCTGGAGCAGGGGCAGAGTGTGAGGAGTCCTCCCCCTGAGCAGTAGAGACAGTGTGTGATGGACTGACCACAACCCCCATTCCCTGACCCTGCACTGCTCATGGGTAGGAGGTAGAGAAATAGAAACTGAGCCCAGCAAGAAGGGAGGGGTGGGGGAAAGTGTTTTTAAGGTTTACTTCTATTTTTCATTATCCTACACTGATTTGATTGGTAAAAAACTAAATTGATTTCTTCCCCAAGTGAGTCTGCACTACTTCACTTAAGAGGGCTTTTGTGAAGCACCAAGGTTTTTGCTGCTCAGGGCTTCCTCACAGTCCACTGAATTGCTTTATGCCACAGAAAAAATGCTTTATGAAATGATCTCATTGATCTCTGAGATGACCAGCTTACTCAGGAGCTTAGAGTATGGCCAAGATATTGAACTGGCCCAAGCAGTGACCTTGGGAGGGAGCAGGACACTGAGGAAGTGATGCCTCAACCTCCATTATTTCTGAAACTTCCTCCTTTGACACTGCCTTCATTTCCAGATCTAGCTAGTTATAAATGTATGGGGTAGATTTAATGAATTTTCCAAGCCCATGGCCAGACCCTCACCTACACAGAAATGGCATACTTTAATGGCAAGCCAGAAGGAGCTGCCTTCCTTGCTGTTAATGCCACCTGAGGATTGAAAACCATAGGAACAAGCCTAGTAGGATGCCAGCCAAAGCATCCTATTGTTTCAGAAACAATGGGCATGTCATTAAAGCATGGCAGGGCAGAGCTCTCATTAGCTCTTTGAGATATCTCTCCCTTCCCATCACCATTTCCTTCCCAACACCACCCTGCCAAGTGCCTCCAGAAGCAGATTCCCTTTGTAACACCCACTGCTCTCCATCAGGCTTGGTGTTATTTGTTTTAATCCCAATGTTAATTATCACTATTAATCCCAGGTGACTTGGGAGGGCAGATATCAAGCTGCATGCCAGAGCAATGCCAATGGCATCTCACTTCTGCAGGGAGTTTCATGTCCATCTATCAAAGGCAACACAAAGAGAGAGACGTCGAGAGGTCAGACATCGTAAAACCATAAAAAGCTTATACGTCCCTGGAGCACTCTGAATCTTATTCCCCTCCTTACTCTGTACCTTCTCTCGCAACTGTCCTGTATCATGGCAACCAGCTATTGGGACTGTGCATTAATAAAAATAAGCTCTGCAACCAAAAATAATTTAATATTACATATTTTCCCTCATTTGTGACTTTCACAAGCTTTATTTTTCCCTTCTTCCTGCTGCCTTTTTCCTGAGGCTCTCCCAGGGGTTCAGAACCAAGCAAGACACAATTTTCAAACAAAAATAGCCAGCTTATTCATCAAACAGATACAAACAGGGTTGTTTGGTTTTTGATTTTTTGGTTTGGTTTTTTTTTTTCTAAATTGTAGGTTTGAGGGAGTTCTGTGTATGTTGGACCTGCAGTTCAGAGATCCCATTTCAAGAAACATGTCCTGGCTCTTTCTTCTTGGAGGAGTTTCGAAGGGGAAGCAAGTCTGCTTGCTCTTTTGCGAGATTTACCAGGGCGTATGGGACACCAGTTGTGCTTTACTCAACACACAACCCTCTGCTGTCAACAAAACTGTGTGCTGCTAGAAACAAAATAAAAAGAGAGGGTGAAAAAATAAAGTTAGCTTTAGTGGAGGGAAGTTGCTAGTTAAGAATATGGTTGTTGGAAACAGGTGGCTCAGTCCCTGCAAGTCACACAGGGTGCCCAGCATCCCAGATGTCCCCGTGCTGCTTGTAATGTCACTGCCAGCTGCACGGAGAGTGAAGTGACTTCTCCTCCCTTCCCTGCCCTGAGACACAGAGGAAATAAAGGGGGGATATATTTGGCATGAAAGTCCTGCCTTGCTAAGTGCTATGCTGGCTTTATCTGCCATTCCCCCTTACAAACAATAGCAGTAGTGATCGCAGCTCAGCTGCCAGCTTAACTCAACAGCAAACTGCTAATACAAATTTTAACCAATGTATGGTTTTCTTGTCTCAAGGTTCCTTCTCCTTCCACTGCTTTAACACGTCTTACAAGTTGGGCAGTGCTTCTCCTCAGTCCTGCAAACCTGTGGGAGGTTCCCGCGGGTGGAAGACTTGCAGTGGAGCTGAAAGGCAGCCCTGGCTGGGTGCGGAGCCGCAGTCTCGCCAAAGCTTCACACAGCAGTCGTGGCACGGGATAGAGGTTTCAAGAAACTGCTCGGCATAGTGCACCAGGGCTATTGCATTGTGCTTGAGAACAGAAGGAACCTCTGGCAGCAGACTAGACTTAACTCCCACTGTTTCTGTGCAGGCAATAATGGCAAGAATTCCATTCCCTTCCCTGTTCACCCACCGTACCAGGTGAGTCTGTTTTTTCAGACGTTATGTTAACGTTCACGGTTACCTTATGAACAGATGCAGTTTGCAGCCATCAGCCGTAGCACAGCAGCTTAAGTATGCAGCACACGCAGCTGTAACGTACACAGATAGACCAGCCATGTGTTATTCTGCTTCTGGTCTTGGGCAATTAAACATCTGCTTTCCACAGGGAAATAATCTTTTTTGTATAACCTTAAGGGAAAAGAAACTGTTTTATTTCATTTTTCACACTATGCAGTTACTCTTCATTAAGACAGATTACAATTAAGGCAACCCAGCATAACTCAAGCCATTCCTTTCCACCAGTAATGATTTGGGGCTATTTGTGATCGCTGGCCACTTCAATTGCCAAACTATCAATCTTTTTGCAGTTACTGCCTGTTTATTCAAAGAGCCTTTGGGGAGCTACCAGCTAATGTGTTAGCTCCAAACACTCCCATGGCACGATTCACATCCCAGCCTCTTTGACCCACTTCTAATCATTACATCCAAATAATTATTTTTAGATTACACACTTATGAAAAACAGCGTCTACGTAAGCCAGAAAAGCCAAACTGAAGACAACTTGCAAATTCAAATCATCTCACACTACAGCAATGTCCAAGAGCAGGGCCATAGAATCAGAGAATGGTTGAGGTTGGATGGCACCCCGGGGTAGCATCCAGCCCAACGTGAATGCCTGTGGTCACCTCTGCTAAGCAATACCATAAAAATAAATCTGCAAGAACAGAGAAGAGAGATGTTGCTTAGAATCTCAGTATTTGCAATGGGGTTTTTAAACTGAAATGTTTCCTGTGGTGTGCACTTAGGCACAGACTTTCAGAAAAGCCAAGGGTACTTCCTTGTGATAATTTCTTCATGCAATTTCTTTTGTTAGGCATCCACATATGAACCCCCAGACAGACAGTCAAGACATAGGAGCCAAGTGCACACAGCTATTTATACCCACACATCTATACTCTGCTTACTGCTGCAGCAAACTGCGTGTAATTGCTCATGTGGTTACCAAACATGAACACAAATCCGGCCCCTAAACTTGCCTGGTCCATTTTGACACTTCACTAAACCATACTGGCTCTCTCAAGCAGGTCTTCACTTTCCCATGTTTTCCACTTTTTGCACATATAGCACATTTCCATTTGAGATTTTGCACATTTTCCAGTGCAATCATGTGTGTTTTCAAGCAGTTGGGGGTTCACAGATAGACACATGCATTTTACACACTTTGAGACTTCCAAGGCAAGTGAAGAGAAGAAACAGTTTGGCTTCCTCTAAGCCATCCCATGGATCTGGAGCAGACCCAAGAGGGGGTGTGTGCATGTGTGAAAGGAAGAGAGAGCACTAACGAGCTCAGGTTGCATCCAAGACAAAACAGTTACTCATTGCCAGAAGCCACAGGCTTTGCCTACTTGAGGAATTCCCATCCCTAACCTTTGCAGATAAAAAAAAAACCCACTGCATTTAGCCAGCCCCTCATCATCCTCTCGTTTATCAAACACAAACAACTATCTCTTACAAGTCAACTAAAGCATACAGGGAAATGCAACGTTCCCAGCTCTTAAACCTATCGCTTACAATCAAAGAGCCAGTGGCTAAACAAATAAAAGAGTAATCTTTCAGAGCCCAATTGGCTCCCTATCTATTCTGAGAGTGCCTGCAAATTCAACAGTGATTTATTAACCACTATTGAAGGACAGAGCTGTTAATAAAAGTTCACCTACAAATACCTCAGAAAATGTCAATACCTACTAATTACAAGTTCCTGAGATTCCCATTTAACCCCAGATCTGCACCGCACAGTGCTGCCATTCAAATAACGTGCTTATGTCCCACTGGTTTCTTTTATTTGAAATAAATATGTAGACCCAGCAAAAGCACCAGCACTTTTCATGGTCTGAGTTCTTAGAGGCACAGCTGGCAACTCCATACAGCTGAGATCACGTTCAACGTTAGCGAGTCAGGATTGAACTCAAAAAGAGGTCTGGAAGTAGTGCCCAGAGGCTCACACTTGAGAAGGTCACTCACGTATTATGGCTTATTTGCATTTTCATAAAAACTACAGGTTTGGGGTATTTTTCAGGTACACTGGCCTAAATTTGGTGTAGTTCAAATGAGAGCAGAATTTGGCTTTGTATCAGTAAAAGTGTTAATCTCATAGGACTTAATAGTCTGTGTGACTATGCTTTTGTGAAGAGCAGGATGTTATGCTAAGGGCCTTCTTTATTAGTTTACAGACTTCTTTTTAATGCTTGAAACATTTTATAAGTGCCAAGGACCATAAAGTTGTTGTGGCAATTAAAAAAAAAAATTGATTACAGTAGTAAGGTACCAAAAATCATACTATTCATGACTGCCAAAAATAGCAGCTTGGGATTTCTCATAAGAATTTCAGTACTGAAAGGAGGGAAAAAAACGTCAGAGCAATCATTCCTCATTCTGGGAATCAGCAAAAAAGCTTAGTGGTCCAGACTGCACCAGATTCACAGTCCAGACTCCCACCATTGTGTCCCTCCTGTGCTCACTTAGACATGTGCAAAGTAGGTATAAATTTCTATTGCAGCAGAGAAATACTCCTGCTTTCCCAGTTTCCAAAGGTTTAAATGACAAAATATATTACAGGCTAGGGGAGAATCAGCCCTGTAATAGCAGTTGTTTAACTGAAACTCCCCAGAACTCTTTTTTTTTTTTTCCCCAGGAAGAAAAAATACTCTTAGACACACTTTTTCTTGGTTTATTTCTAATAAGTTCTGGTCTGACCTCAATGAAAATACGTTGCAAAAAGCTTTTGTCAGACTTTTACATTAAATTAAGAAAAAGGATCCAAGTAAAAAAAAAAAATCAAAGGAAATTTTAAGAATTTTAACTCAATGTTAAAGAATCTTTCATTGAGGTTTGAGCTTAAATTAGAGGTAAAGTTTTGGTAGAGATTCCCTTTTACTTAATCTAGTCAGTTTTGCTGATTCTGACTTAAAGATCTAAGAGTATTTCCAATGCATTTGTCCCACGTGAGCATTCATTAGCTGTTAAATCCGTTTTCAATAAAACATGTGAGGCTTTAACCGTGCATAGACTAATGAATGTCTGCAATAATGATATGAATGATACCCAATATATGTGCTGTTCGCAGCATATTAGTAAATATCAGGCAGAATATAAGTAATCTGTCGTAAAGGAGACCATAATTTAAGACACCTAAGGAATTCCAGCCCTTTGCAAGGCAGTACATGAAGTAACATGCAACTTATGCTGTCATTACGGCTTATTTGAGAGGTTTACATAAAGGGGAAAAATGCCAAAAGCAAATTAACACTTCAGAGGCACAGTTAAAAAATGACATGCTTTTTGATGGGGGAGGAGAGGTTTTAATTCTTCCCTTGCTGACTTTTTCTTCTTTTTTTCCCCAAATCTGAGTAATTATGACATTCCATTTCTTGCACAGCTTAATACCTCGATATATTGGCCAGTCTGTGCTTCTCAAATACATTGTCAGGACACAAGCTTTTCTTCCTTAGAGCACAGACCAAGTGATCTGATCCTCTATTGTCAAACTGCCCCCTCTATGTCTGGAGCAGGACCCAGCGGGGAATACGCAGGAATCGTGCAGATCAGCCAGGAAGCACTCCAGCCCAGGAGAGACTTCCCTAATTCCCTTCTTATGCACCAGTGCCAACATAATGTTCTTGGCTTCAAGAAGTGTGAGTTTCTGATTCATTTTTAAATGAATCATTGCATGGTGGAAACCCCAAGTCTTTCCACTCCAAGGACTGCCATTATTATTAGTGACAAGTAGTAAGGGAACCCTGAATATCACAAAAGAAGGGCAAACTTTATTGTAGGTCCAAATAGTATCTCAGATCCAAGCAGATAGTGCTGTTTTCTGTGGGTAACCAGTTGAAAAAGATGTAGGGAGCTCATTCTGTCCAGGATGAGCAGGATGAAGTGCATCCTCTCTAGACTCATGATGCCCCCATTGCTATCAGAAGAGGAAAGGCTCCTGTCTGGAGCAGGAGTTGTTGGTGAGAGAAGGGAAGATATAACAGGTGTGGAAAGTAAAACAAAAACAGAGGCATGGAGAGGGGAGGGAGTGAAGAGCAAGGGAAGAGAGAGAGAAAAATAAGGGTGAACTCCCAATGACAAAGCAGTAGACTATCCACTTCCCTTGGCCCCAGTGAGCTGTGAGGCTTGCAAACACAGCAAGACTAGGTGTTGCAAGGGGAAGAAACACTCAGACTCCTATTTCCATCGAGATATGACAGACTGGGTCTTCGAAAGAAGGACAAGCCTAGGATAAAAACTGCCATGCAGCAAGGACTAGCTTCTCTGCACCCTGCAGGCATGTCCCCATGTCAGATAGCTTTGTGTTTCTTTTTGGCCCTTTGCAGCATGGCAGCAAAGTTGAGGATCTGATTGCATGCCCGACTGTGGACTGCTGTTTAAGAGTCCTACCCAAAAGCAAACTGGTGAGCAGCCCAAGGTGGGGGAACCAACCTAAAGCTGTGACATAGCTTTGGAAGCTTAATGAGGTATGTCACTCTTCAGAGATTAACTCAGCAGAAGTATGGAAACCTCTTTGGAAATTTCTTTTTCTTTACAGCAGAATTAGCCTTTTCTGCTTGTGGTAAAGCAGGCTGTGCTAGGCAAAGTCAGGACTGGGTAATCAGAGCTTGGGCTACAATAAATCTCCCAAGGCAATTGATATCAGCCAAAATTAAGAAGCCAGGTAGGCAGTCACTCACTATATCTTGGTTTGGGATATTGTTTAAATTTCATTTCCCTTGACCTCATTTCAGAAAAAAAAAAAAGCAGCATAGACCAATTCAGCAGTTTCATGAGTGCAGTGTATCACCCCATAGCCAGAGAGCATAAATCTGAGCACATCCCTTCCAATAGCTGCTCTGCACCTGTAGTCTAGGCTTCAAGGTACAAATCTTGGTCAGTGCAAAACCATGCTCTTCACAGAGGGACATTTAGTATGTATGTCACAACCCTCACTTGCATTTTAAATTATAGAGATGGCAACTCTTTGGGCACATCAGCATTTAAAATGCTCCTGAGTACTGTGTACGTCATGGTTCATATGCTCGTGCCACTGGCAGGTCTGGCAGAAACCCAATACCACTTCTGACTATGTGGCAACCCTGAGTCTAATGATCAAAACTGAAACAAAAAGCTTAGATAACATTAAAGTCACGTTTCAGCTCAATCTCTGTGACTTTGAACCACTAGGTCAAGGCTGAAAGTTTTCTGGGGAATTTTTCAGAAGGACAGCCACTTCAAAGCACATGGACTTCAAAATACCATCTTTACCAGGATATCACTTAAAAACTGCCCAGTGTTGTTGCAGAGCAGAATCCAAGTCCAGGAATGAAGTAAACTGTTAACTTCCCAGCCTGCTGCAACTGGGTGATGTACTGCTAAAGGGAGGGAGCCAGAAATTCACTCCCCACAACCCTTCCGGGCCCATCACCATTTTTGATTCTCATTTAATTGCCTCGCAGTAATGTGGAGGGCCCCCAACAGAGATCAGTGCCTGACACCATAGGCAGATATAGAGGGTGGGATTCCTTTCACCTAATTTTAGCTGTCTAAAGATTAGCTATCTAGTTTAAACTAGTTGTCTAGACTCCCTTTATAGTCAATGGAGAGAGATAGGCACCTTTGTGGTAAAATTTGTCCAGAGTCCTAGCTGATGAATTTAATGTGTGTGTTTAGGCCTGAATTCAGCAAAGTACTTAAGCAAATGCTTATCTTTAAGCACATGAATAATCTGATCTCTGTTAAGTGGAGCACTTCAGCATGTTCTGAGCTTAGAGATCACCATGGGCCTAAGTGCTTTGCTGAATCGCTGAGCATGGATTCAGGCCTGACATGATGAAGCATGGCAGAGCAGAAACCAAATACACAGCATTAAGCTCAGAAGCAAGAGGGATTCAGGGAAAGGTGAAGGGAAGGCTGAAACTCTCAGATGAATAAAAGAGACTGGAAGGATTAGAAACAGCCCTGCGTGGGCACCTCTGTCATCTGAAAAATTCCCAGTGGTCAAAAGTAGGTGCTGTGCCCTCCGTGTTGCTGCCACAGAAAAACAATGTGAAATTCAATGCAATGGAAACCCAGCAAATCCAAAACCGGTAAAAGGGAACATACATCCAGGTGCAATGAACTGATGGACATCAGCACCGCAGGAAGTCACAGAGGGTTTAACAGTATCAAAAATAAGGCTGAATACTTCTGGGGATATACAAAGAGCGTCAAAAATAATACCAAGAGGGAAATCAGGGTGAGATTACTCAGCATCCTTCTTCAGGGCTTGAGCCAGTTTCTAAAAGCTAGAAATCAAGATGCAACCCACAAGGAAATAGCAAGGGAGGGCAGATAACCTCACAGCCACTTATGCTCTGATCCCTCCCGTCACTCTGAAGTTTTGGTACCAAGCACTGTCAGACTCACACTGAACTGGTGTGTGGATCCATCCCTATGGCCTTTCTTTTGACCTTTAGTATGTAAAAAATCCTATAACAATTTCAGCACTTAAATAAAACTTCTGAATTTAAATTTAAAACTTGAGCTTCTCCAGCAATTAATAGATGTTGGTTAGAGCACAGCACTGCATCAGAAAAGGTTGGCTTGATATTGTGAAGTCCAGAGAAACAACATTTATATCTATAAAATACCCTGAATGATATACCCACCTTTCTAAATATCCCATTCTTTCAAAGTCTCTTTATACTGATAAAAGAGAGATCTTAACTGTTTTCTGAAGTGTGGGATAAAAACAACAGCTCAGGGGGTCCGTATGCGGATGCGTGTTTCAGGTTTGCATGCATCTGTATCTGAAACGAAACCTGTCCTCAGGTCTGCTAAGCTGAGAGGTCTTTCCTAGCTGCTATTTTTCTAATCTTGGCATCCTTCTGCCTGCAAATTGCTGGCAGAGAGATGTCATGCAGGTCCCATGGAAGAGGCTGGAGGAAAGGAGGGCAGCAGATCCTAAACTCAGCGTAGGGAGAAAAATGTCAGAGCAGAGGCAGGTGAGACAAGCAGGAGACCCAAAGTAAAGGCAGAAATTCAAATCCCACAGCAGAAATCACTTACAATTGCACCACACAGCACTAGAACCTTTGTGCAAGAATAGGTATCTTACTGGTTTGGGTTTGTGACCTTGTTTTATAACCATGCTCTTCTTACAAAGCACTAATCTCAGACATCTCACTCTCTCTTCCAGGAAGGCCAAGTGATGTAAACATCTGGCAGGTCACCTTGCCTACAGCCCAGATTACAAAAACTCACAACAGAAGCACAAAAAAATTACTGCTGCATTACAAATCAGGTGTCTCAGATGCTGGTGGTTGGGATAGCACAAAGGCTGGAGAAATCTGAATGCTGAGGAATAAATTCCCCTATTTTCTTACAGAAAATCTTCGAATGACAGGGTAATTTTCCTATGAGTATCCAAATGGAAAACAAACATGAAAAACATCAGCATCTGGAGATTCTAGTTGTCTTGGTCTAAGAGACAGAGCAGACAGGGAAACCAAGATAATTTACTTTTTGTGGAAGAAAAAAAGGAGACTCAGGCAGCAAGTCAGAGGAATCTTTGCAGAGTCTAATACAGAACCAGCTTCACGATCATTTTCTTTCTCTGTTTATACTATATTGCTTTTCTTCTCTTATGTGTGTGATAGTTACAGGAAGCTGATCGGAGATGTTTTATAGTGCATGTCAGGAAATATTAATATCACCTTTTAATTACCATACAACACCATGAGTGCTTTGCAGGATGTGGTGAGGGGGAGAGCTTTACAGACAAAATGAGTAATAGAGCACCTTTCTGTACCTAAGGCCTTTGGAGTGCTGAGCAGAAAATTAAATTCCAAAAACACCAATCAATATTTCTAACACAAATACATTGCTTCTAACTCTTTTGAATTGTCCCTCATCTCTTGGTATTTTGTTTTTCTTAAATGGTCTCCCTGGAGACAACTAAATGCATGAGGATCAGAGCTTTTCCTTAAAATAGAAGAAACTAAGTTTTTAACTCCTGATGTCTATGAAGAGAAACCTGAACAATGTTTCAAACAAACCAGAAGCTGAATAAAGGGAGTCCCATATTTCATTATATGTATTTATTGCCTCCATCTTCTAGGCTTATCTCATTATATTTGGAGACCTGACAGATGAGATATGAATATTCCCTGTAAATTACCAAAACACAAAGCAAAATAAATGCAGAGGATGAAGAGTGTAAGCATTAGACTGGCAGACTTTGGATAAGTATTCCTGGGCATTGTTGAGCAGCCAAGCAGTAACCCGGGTGCTGGAGCAGCACCCAGCAGCCACACACACCAGCACACAGGTCAACCCTTGGTCACTTATTTCAGAAGACTTTGGGTCAGCTAGCAACTCCCAGATTTGACTGTTCCTTTAAACTTAATTCCTTCTGCAGAAGGTACTACCATTGATTGATTAAAATCTTGGATCACTGGCCCAGGCTTATTCCACTCCCGCATTGCAATAACTATGATAATTACTGCTTCAGTTCCCCACAAAGAAATATGAATTTGTCTCTCGTGAAGGAAAAAAATAATGTATTTTCCCCAGCGATCAGCAATCCACATGGATTCGTAATAATCAAAGGGTTTCCTCTGGTTCAACAGCATGTTGTAAAGTAAAGTTTATAATGTTGAAACAGAAATTGCTGGTGGCTTTCTTTCTAATTTCTTGCAGAAGTGAAGTGCAGAGGCCAATTTCACATTTTACGGTTACCTTCAATAAAAATTAGCATTTAACTTGTCAGAAAGAGCTATCTCTCATGCCAAGTAGTGTCACAATGTTGAACACTGCAGTAGTATGTTTCTGTTAGATTTTTTTTCCAGCAGCAGGGCAGCTCCCAGAATAAAAGAGCCAAGACTCAATTCCTTGTAATTATTGACAGACAGTTCTCGAAATGCATGTGCTTAACAAAAAGGCAGGCACAGGGGTAAAGCCCAGGGCCAAGTTTAATGGTCTATCAGTGAGAGTCTGTAACCAATGGGCACTTGAGAAATCTGCATGCTGCCTGTGAAATGAATGAAAATGGCTTTTTAATTATGCATCAGCTGTATAAGTTGTTTGCAGCCAAGCCACTTAGAAGCTCTGTGTTGGAAATATCAGGACCAGAGTTTTTGTCCTGGGAGCTCTTGAGTTTGATCGCAATCATCTTGCCACTTAGGCAAAGCCAAATTCTTTTCTGATGGTTACAGCGGAGGGATTTGGATGCTGCTGCCACCGTCATCTCCATGTACATGGGATTTTTGTTCTTCCCTCACCCCTTGCTGTCCTGCTCCACCATGGCTGTGAGGAACGGTCTCTCAAGGTGTCTCCCTGCAGCCAGGCTAGCTAAGTAGCTCACAGCGACGTGGCCGTGTCGACTTTGAACAAGGTCAGTTAGACACTCCCAGTGTGGTCTCCAACAACTACTCAAGTCAGGCCAACTCCCCAAACCTACACCCCACGTCATGTTGCCCACCCTGTAGTGCCTGAGGTGGCTATTTTAAATATATGTATCTCTGCAAGATCTTTTGTCACTGCAATCAGTGATGAGTGAGCAGCCTGGGTGGGATCCAGCTTCAGCCACCTAACATGGGGGTGTCTCCCTGTCTGGGCTTCCCCTGTCATCAATGGAGAGAGGGAAGAACTGCCAGAGGGTGATAAGTCACACCTCAGCTACGGGTCAGATGCGGTGAGTCGGCTTCTGGAGGCAGGTATTTCTCTCAGGTTATAATGGGAGTCTAGACACCTACCTGCAGTCAGACAGCCAGTCCTGAGACAGCAAAGTGAGAGGAAACCCTCTCCATGTACCTGTCTGCAGTAGCAGGCAGTGATCTCAGCTAGGAGCCCTCAGTGCTACTGGAATGCAATTAGTGAGATTCATAAATGTTGACAGGCCCAATTGTCTGTGGGAAATGAATTTTTTTTTTTTGGCTCCCCGACTTCCCAGAATTGCACCCCTTGCGTCACTTCCACTGCTGACTCCATAGCATTTAAACCAAATAAAAACAAGGGCAAGAAACATTTTAATTGGTAGATAGCATTTTTCTGGATGTTGCTTGACCATGCCATAAGGCTGGGCTTGCTAAAATGTGGAATTTGTTAACATTGATGATTGGTTGGTGGGTAAAGTTTCTTCTTTCACCTTGGACTTCCCTTAACATTAAACAGTGCTGAAATTAGGATTTCATATGTCCTCAGGAGGAAGATCAGGAATCAGTGATAGGCCACATCCTGGGACCATTTCTCAGGAAAAAGCTTTCCTTGGCCTGACTAAACTCTGGGTTCAGGACCTCAGGACTTGGTCCCTGTGAACAAAAGTGAAATGGAAACAACTGTGGTTGAACTAATGAGATAAGGATCACCCCCTCAAATGGTTTTTAATCAAAAAGATTGTCTTAGCTTCTGTATAAGGTGGGCTTCTTTCTGTAAGGTTATTGTCTTACTGAGTCTGGAGGGGATTCTGTAGCTTTCTGAAGGATTTTGTCATGTAAAAAACCCAAAACTACCAATAGCAGACTAAACTGAAGTTTAATCACCTTTCATTCCAAATGTTTTCTAAGCTTCTATCTTAGGGGAAAAAAAAAAAAAGGAAAAAATGAACAGGGATAACTACTGCTTATACTAAATCAGATCACACCTAGTTTAGACATTTTTCTCTTAGGTTGTTTGAAAAAATTGCCAGAACTACAAGGTTTTGAGAAGTGCTCAGATGTGGCAAAATCCACACCACTGAATGAAGGTTAAAACTCCAATTGACTTCAAGAGTAGTAGGATTTGACCAAAAACAAGTACTTCTGAAAATCCCACACCATTATTTTTATCGGTAATGTCTGAAGGGAATGCAGCAGACACTTAAAATTCAGAGTCACTTCAGATGTAGATCCCAAACTTAACATAATGAACTTGATTAATTCCAAGTAAATATAATTAGAACATATTTATAGGCATTAAGCCATTTTGATGAAAGAAATATTTCCTGCCTTATGAAGAACAAGTCATAACAGACTACTGCAAGTTTAAAAATCTCAATGATTAATGAAGTGGATTGTACTTCTACCTATAAGAAGAACAGTAATTTAAATTCACTGATGAATAAATAGTAAGAGGACAAAAATTAACCAAACATCTAGTACCTTCAACTGCAACAAAAACTTAGTAGCCCCACTGCACTTGAAGCAGTTTTCCATTTAAGCCATGCTCTATAAGAAATGTGTATACCTTAAAAACAGAAGACAACCCTTTAAGCTGAATTAATTATAGTGATAGAATTGCATTTGCAGCCTTCAAACCTCAAGGATGCAAATAATATTTCTGTATTATAGAATGATTAAGGCTTTCCACATGTTATTTTGCAAGTTTTAGCCTTACCTCTGATAGTCTTAAGAAATAAACAGGCTGCTTAAGGCATTCTTCCTTGAAATCAGAGACAGCACAGCAGTCCATCCAACACTACAACTGAAAAGCTCTGTAAAGTCATTCCTAGGTTTAAAGCATTGCTTTGCATCTGGCCATTCAAAGGAAGCAATGGGACTTAGGGATTTTAAAGCTGGTGACTACAAAAACTGGTGAACGTAGCTTTCTGCAGTTGGCAGCAGGGAACAAAAGAAGAGCTACACTCCATCTGGTTTCAGGAATTTAGCCCAGACTTTGTCAGACTTTCAGGAATTAAAAGGGAGGAATGGGAAGGGAGAGCATTTGGATCTGAGCCATCCAAAGGACTTTCTGACCCGGAAGGATTTCTTCAAGCTAGAATAATCATTCTGCGGTAGGCTTTAACAAATATGCTTAAATAAACAAGATGGCCAAAAAAAATTACACTTTATACCATTTTCTGGAGACAAAAGGACAACCCGATTGGAAGAAAGACTATCTGTTAGTTTGTCATGGCTGATTCTATTCAACTCACAGTGTCTTCAGTAATTGGGAGGGATTCACAGGCATTCAGTACATTCCTGATTTTTGTATAACAGTGATAACTTTGTTCGCAATACGCTTGGAAACTCTCACCATTTTACATGTTCAAAGCATTGTATCAACATCACTTAATTAATAGTTGCTAAACAGTGCTTTATTCAGGTGGTTCAGATATGCCTTTGAAGGGTACATAAGTACTTAGATTGTATATTGTGAAACAATTTGATATATTTGTTCATTTTAATTAAGTTTTTCCATGTTTACATACACGATACAAGGTACCAAAACATGATTGTACAGGTGCTAGAAAGGAGCAGAATCACAGGGGCCCAAGGGGATATAGACAGTTGTAACACGATGAAACTGGAAAAGCAAATTAGGCAGACTATCAGGCAGTGTTTCCTACTGACTGAAAACTGCAGAACTCCTTAACCGTGCGCCACACTATATTTATGGCAGTAAATGGATTAGCCAGAAGGATGCATGAGAAACCTCAAGGAAAGCAAGTGAATTTCAGTCACACATCCCAGAAATGTCACGGAAATATAGGGTCCAGTCCAAAGGCCATCAAAATCAATGGAAAGATTCCTACTGAATGCAGAGAGCTCTGGATCCCAGGTTTCCCAAGGGAAATCATGAAGGAGTCATTTCTGGCTCATATTAAAGCAACAAAAAACTGCAGAAGAGAAGTTTGCACTGAACAGGGGTCACAGCCAGTGTCTGAATTCTGCTCTTGCTTAGCACAGTGATCAAGTAGCTGGCCTGCCCCTGCATTCCTCCCCCTTTATTTTTCATATTTTCATTAAAAGTGGGTTAGCTACACTGAAGTCTGACCAACCTAGTAACAAGCTAGTAACAACTGATAAAATCAGTCATTTCCAAAAATTGGTCATAAAAGGCTATTACAGCATGCAAAGCAAACGACCCAACAACAATGAGTATTGCCCTTAAGTGTAGCCCCTAAATAATGACACCAAGGTCACTTCTGTCACAAAAAGAACAATTCTACTGCTGTCCTTTGTTTGCCATCTTCTTCCGCATTTGGTTCACTGAACAAGAGAAAGAAGTTCTAACATGTTGCTAGAAATGCCTGGAAATGTCTAGGGACTGTGGTCTTTAGATTTTAATTCTTCCCATAACGTATTTTTCAGAGCTAATCTGATTTTGGGAGGAGACATAGTTCCTCTCCAGTGCTTCCCCCGAGACTTTGACCTCTTTAGCTCCTCTGACGATCACTAAATATGAAGTCTATCCACCAAGTGTAGTGGTGTATTTAGCCACACTCATTTAAAAAGCTTTTTTCCACCCTGTTCCCAGCTTCCAGTATTCCCTCTGATTTTTTTTCCTACACTGAAATATCTTTTTTTATTTTCTCTGTCCAGCAAATCCCCAAAGTCTGCCCTTATACACTTACCATGGGAGTTTCTGTAGGACACTCAACTTACTGAAATGTGTGGAATTTCTTGGTCCTACTAGTTAGAACATGATTTGGTCTTCATTCAAAGTGAAAGGCAAATATTTGTCTGGCAAGGTGACTCTAAGCATTTACTACGTGTTACTTATCCAGTGAGTCTTGGCAGTTCTCCCTACCCTCATACAGACTGACTCTCCTCTCCTTCAGTTTTTTATGCTCAGATACACTCAAGTAAAACTTCTCCTGACTACTTCTGCTGCTAAGACTAGGAATACTAATATTCATTCTCTCAGTGTGGGGTATAACACTGCATTCCCATTCATGTCTTCACCATTCGAAGCACAAATATCAGACTTCCTACCCACAACAATAAATGCATTAAAGACTACGACACGCTCAGGCAGGACAGTAATGGAACCCATATAAGTACTTCGCTGAATAGACAAGACCAAGTCCTAAAATGGGATAAACCTCCATCTCGCTCTTCCTGAGGACAGAACAGCCATTTCTCCTTGTGGGATCTTACATGAAGAGATTAGTTCTTGTGAACGTTTCATTCCATCCACCCTCATGAAGGACACTTGCTGGCATGTTTCCAACCATGCTAGAAGATTGCTGAAGTCTCCTGGAGGTGAGCCAAGCCATGTCATATCCAGGGGGCCCCACTTTGCATTTTTTTGGCTTCTATGTGATTTTTGTTTTCAACTATGGTGGATAAAGTTTTCAAGTATATGATTCATCGGTGCACTATGTCAAGCCTACAAATCTTTGCTCCTGAAAGCCTTCCCTTGCTCCTAAATTATATGCCAGCCAAGGCCAGAAAAGCAGAATTGTCATTCAGAGGCTTGCATACTACTCCAGTGAAAATTACTTAGTAGGGGGTGACGTGACTTCATGATACCTATGCTGTCAACTGAGGAGGGCTTTTTTTAGTTAAACGTGATGACAACTGCACCCTATTTATACCAATGAACTTAGGCGTTTCAAAATAGTAACATCAAGAGGAATATCCTGGACAAAAATTTCACAGTGCTCAGTTTACGTTTTAAGATAAATATTTCTTTAACTTTCAATTGATCACTGGCTACAAACACTGGTAAAGTGTTTTGTAGCACTGACTGCACCCTGAAAACAAGAGAAGGTCTGGGGCTTGGCTCATCCGAGATTATGGGACTGAGCAGGCAGCCTTGCATAGGTTGCCATTCCTACAACCAAATATCCACCTACCACTGGACATTTCACTCTGTCCCAGGCAATTTGAGCAGAAAACAACCAAGAAGGGAAGAAAACTTGTAATTTTTTGGTTTGCATCACTCTTGACGTAATTACTAGTTAGGGGCTGCAGTGCCCCGTCCTCCAAAATATTGGAGTGCTGTTTCTGAGCCAGTATCAGCACAGTTTCACTGGCTCAGTGCAGGGTGGCAGGAGCATATCTGGAAGCTGGGCATCCTTTTGTACCATGGAATTTTAGGGGTGTCTTTAGGCCATGCTGAAATGAGAAGCAGCATTCCCCAGCTCTCAGCTTTCACCCTCCCTCCCTAGAGGCTTCCCGAGCAGCTGAGCGCAGTCAAGCGGTGCAGGGCTTTTAGGAGCATTTCATTTAATGGAGCAGGCAGGGGCTGTGCAGGCTGGTAGGACGAGCACACTGTTGCTTGTGGTCCCAGAAAAGTTGTCCATTGCTCAGCCCATTTACTTTGCTTTGTGCTGCGGCGAGACTTCGCCTGCACAGGGTAGGCAAGTCTTGCCTGAATTGCTGAAGCAAAATTCATCTTTTAATAGTCACATTTTCTCTTTCCTACCCTGCGATATGATTACCAGAATTCAGTCTGCTCCCAAATCCCCCTTCCCACCAGCTCCTACAACTTTGGAACAGTTTAGAGGTCATTCTGCATTTTGCTGTATAGCCCTAATTACTACTCAGCACTATAATTGATACGTTAAAGCCTATTAAAATATGGACCTGAGCCACTGCTTTACAGTCACTGCACTTCTAATGCCAAAAATCACTTACAGTTTGTTTCTGTGCTTCATTTCAGCTGCTTTTAAATAAATGTCTCTCCCCAGGACCTGGACGATACGAAAGGGATTTTGTCTCAGAGTGTGAAACTTGCAGCCTGCAGCACCAGAAAAATAAAGTGTTCTTACAAAGCTATTCAAATGGATTTCCCTCACTGATTGCTTCAGCCAAAAGTAAATTATAAGCCAGACATTATCAAAGAAAATCGCTGTAGCACATTCCAGTTCATTTCACTGTACAGCAAGGATTTGAGCGCAGAGGTGCAGGCCTTCAGTCACATTTTCACATTCGCAAGGCAAACTCACCCAGTAGAGCAAACATTATTTATATATGTATACTTAAACTATCGCTTCTGTTATTTATTATGGCAGAGGATGCCTTCAGGACATTCTTGAGGGGATGAGCTGTCTGGCATGCATATAAAAATGAAGCAGCAAAATCAAGTAAAATTAAACTTAGCAGAACTATTAAAAGACTTAGACACCCAGCCGTCAGACAAGGCTACTGCAGGACATTTCTACAAGCTCATGAACACAAGATAAGAGGGGAAGGGGCTGCCAAATGCCAAGGTAAAATGTGTACTCTCATGTATGATTTTAAAAGAAACACTGGGAAACAGAGGGAAAGCTGGAGAGCTCAAAGGGCTGACCCATCCAAAAGGAACTTGTGTCAGGACAAAGAATAACAAGGAGAAAATCCAGATGACGAGATAAATATAGCAGAAATTTATTAGAGAACAGCATTCTCAAAACCTAGGAAACAGAGGGTTTCTCCAGGACATGCAAAATTCCACAAATAGAGAAGAACTAAACAAACTCTACCTATTTCAAGGGAATTAAAAGCTCTGCAGCTAAAAGCATGCTGGGAAAACTCCAAGTTCAACTGGATTCTTTATAAGGCCTTTTAAGAAATAGTTTGGCCAAAGTTTCCAAAGGCACCTCAAAAGTCACTGGGCACTTTTATTGAGGCACAGGCTAAAAGGGGTTTTTTTGTGGCATTATATTTGTTTCTTCCATCTGAATCTTTTAAGGAGGCATTATACACATGGAAATAAATCTTCATCATGTGGCCTTTACTCCACGACATGGGGACTACCACCAAAGACTGTCAGGTGCAACAAATAACACGTGGACATATCATCCCAGCCTCAGAACTAATCTGGACTGACACTCGACAAGACCTACAGCTCCAAAAGAGCTCAGCTAACTGCTTTATAACAGCATCTTCATGTAGTTCCCTGGTGCTGCGCCCAGGAGAGACAGAGGGAAAGGGGACAGAGAGAAACTTGTTTCTAAAATCAGTGAGGAACTACTGGGTATGATGCCTGAGACAGCAGGAAGCTGGACTTTCCAGCCCTGAGCTGTTTGGTTCCTGTAGCCTCGCAGTTCTCACGGGGTTCCGCACACAATCCTACTTTCAACCATGCCCTGGATTTGGACAGCAGGGAGGAGAGCCCAGGACAAGCACTGAGGTCAGCTTGCTTTTCAACCTGCTGTGAAAAGTCCTGCATCAGCTGTGTCCTCTACAGCACAGGGAACTGCTCCCCTTTGGGTAAGTTACAGCCTCCAAGGAAAAGCTGCTTTCTAAAAAGAGAAGGCCCCATGGCAGTGACCGTGCAAGGGATGTGGGGGGGCAGTGCCCATGTCCCATCCAGCAGGTGATGAGCAAGGACACCGTGCTGCAGTTGGACACCACCCTCTGCCTTGCCCACCCCTTGGCAGACTCCCTCCTCTTTCCCATTCCACTCTTTGGTGCTTGCAGATGCAGCATGGCCCACAGGTCTGGATTTAACCCGACAGGACATTCCCAGTGACACAACGAGGCCCGAACAACCTCAGCGTCTTTCGATCTTGTTACAGTTCAGATGCGATCCTCTCCAGCTGTATTACATATCCAAACTCCGCATATCACACTCAAGCCTGTGATAAGGAAACAGCTGCTCCTGCAACACTTGCATTTGGTTGTAACCAGCACCTTATGACAGTTTGGCTCCCACTGAATTCTCCCTACCCTTGGCACATGTGGGACAGCGTCCAGCTCCTCTCCCATGTCCTAAAAGGAGGACGATTTTATTCTGGATCCATGAGAAGAGGAGATAGGTCTGTGCTGGTGTTTATGGGACATAGCAGAGTTTTATGAAGATTAACAGTAATGGTGTTTGAACAACTAACACTCGTCAGCTCACTGAGGAGATGCCGTCATGGCTTCTGGAGCACACTGGACTGAGAGCCTGCAATATATGTCTTATACATCACCCCTGTCATATGGTAGCACCCAACCAGCCTCAGCCAAAGTCAACAAAGTGCCAGGAAAGCTCAGGATAAATTTTAACCAGAATAGCAGTAATTGTGTCTGTCACCCTCTGAAGATGTAGAGAAAGCAAAACCCTCTGATACTGTTTAAGAACCTTTAAACTGCAGGGCAGATTGGCCATGGAAAATCCTCAAACTGAATGAAATTGTCCCAAGGCGCTGCTGGAGAGCCAGTGGGCAGGGGCTGCACACCATGGAGCAACAATTTGTTCCAGTTCTGAGATATGCTAAAAGACTTTTCCATGATTACTTCCAAACTGGACAGAACAAGTCTTTTCCTGCCATCTGACATATATTCTACTAGTCTAACACTGGTTTAGGGGAAAAAAAAAATTTTAAAAACTACTAGAAAAAATATCCTCCAGTTAAGCCGTGCCCAGGAAACATTGTGGAAAACAAATTTTGTCATGTGAGTGCTGGAACGTAGACGGGTGTTTCTAACCAACAAGACGATTGTCGTGCTAAGCCAGCTCTCTTTGTGCTCATCAAACAGACTATGTAGTTCAAAATTGGTAGTTAATAATAAAATGTCAAAGGGTGAAGGAAGTGCAGGTTCCTCCACATAGCTAGGTCCCTGTTTGGGAGTTTCTGAGCAGTTTCCACATCCATTTGCTATTCAGCCATGCTGCCAAAACAGCCAATAAATGGAGCAGTCATAGACATGCTTTTTGTGCTATTCACCCCCGGTCACTCTACATCGGACAGACGCAACTCATTCATTTCGTAAGGCCACGGAACAGAAGCTGGGTGGTGAAGGCATCCGGTCCCTGCTGAGTTGGCTCAGGTCTTCCTCGAGATGAGGGTCTCCATACACCACTATTGGCCCTTGGAACTGCTCAGCCTCTGAAATTTGTGTTCCTTTCTTCCGATTAGTGAAACAGAACTGCATTGTCAAGGAAATGCTCACAGTGATCTAATAGGTCATTCCTATCTTTAACTTCTATCATTCAAAATAGAAGGAAATTATTTTCCAATTGCTTGAAAGTTCGCATTGTGAGCAAAATAAAGCAAAGTTCACTAACCTTTCATGTGCTTTGTGAGTTTTTCCTCTTATGAGTATTTAAAGAAATCAGATGTGACAATCCTGGACAATTAAAGTCTTTAAGAAAGGTCAGAAATCTCCCAAAAATAGAGAAAATGTAACATTTCCAAAAGGCTGCTAAATCCTTTGCAGTAGATTTTGAAATAATAATTTTTTTTAAAAAAAAAAAGCCCTCTGTTTCTCTGCCAAGTGCCACCAAGCAAATCCGTATTAAAGCCAGAAACCTCTTTTACAGGCTAGTGCTGCACACCAGAAAGATAAGTTTCCTGATCTGAAAATTAATCTGAGTCATGTCTGCATTTTAGCATTTGTGAGGAGCACTTTTGTAATACTGCTAATTCCCTGATTAGTCTGACAGGACCTTTTTTTCCCCCCAGATAAAGAGATTCTGTACCGCAGCAGACATTACCACATTGTCTTTGTGCCGTTGTAACTGCAGCAGGGAAGAATTGCAGGCTGGGATTTTCAAGGGCACATTAGCCATTCGGTTCCAGCTGAAACTCCACAGAATTGGGCACCTACCACTACATCCTATAACCATCATCCTCCAGCATAAAGCAGGGATTTCAGCCTCTTCCAGCACAGATTCCTGAGCTAACCTCACCTCTTACGTTAATAATATCAAGTTTTTCCTTCTCCAGCAGAGAGTGGGACTGGGATGGAATTCAGCTCTGGCTTGCTTGCCACTGAAGTCCTATTTTGAGAGCTCACATGAGGCTCTCCTAGAAGAATCGAGGAAGTCTATAGCTATTGTGCACCTCACAGCAGGTGAAAGCAGTCTCCACAGCTCCTGGCCTGTTTTCCATGCGATCTTTCACAGTGTCATTTCTCTGGAGGCTTAAGGAATGGCAAGGGGTGGGAGAACAGAGGAGGCAAAAGGATGGCCTATCCACAGATGCTTTGGAAAGGTCATTTCAGTGTTGGCATCTCAAAACTTAATGGTCTGGAGTGTGTGAGCACCTCTATGAGGAATAAACAAAGCCTGCTTGAAGGATGTACTGGGGAATGCACTGAACCAGTGACACGACTTCGTTTTCATAATACAGCATCACTCCTGGATATAAGAAATTATTTAAGCAGGTATGCTCAGCCCTGGGTCAGAAGCAGCTCTGTCCTTAGGGCTGCACTGTCACATTGCGTACTGGTATTCAAAACGTGGCTGATGCTGCTGGAGAAAAATGGAGATTTAGAACAAAAGATATAGGCAGGCCTATCCCCACACATGGGAAGGGTAAATCAGCCCTTGGTCCAGCTGCCGGCTCAGGCCTCCAACACTGACTGTTGCTACAACTTTCCAAAAGTCAATGGTCACTAAGGGCATTGAGCAATGTGGTATCCCCTTTGCAACACAGGGTCTCTGATGCAAGGGATGTATTTTGGGCTGCAATCGTTTTAAATCTGCTCACTGCTCTCACTATTAACCATTCATCTTTGGGCAGCGCGTGGAGACCGGGCACAAAGGCAGGGACCCACAGCCCCTCTGGTTAATAGTGAGAGCAGTGAGCATTCGTGTTTGGGCAACGCGTGGAGACCAGGCACAAAGGCAGGGACCCACAGCCCTAATGACAGATAAAGTGGACAGGAGAGTTTATCATATTCTCCTAATTAATTCCTTGTAATAGAAAACTGATATTTATTCCCCGTCTAGGCATTTTCCAACTTTTTAAAATTACCTCTAATCCCTCTCTGGTTACTGGGTAACAAACCAGCTGACTGCACCTACACACGGTTAATGCCTAATGCACTCACTGAAGCCAAAGTTTGTCTCCGAGTAGCCTTTCACAGCTAATTAATTTACAGCAACCTGCTTAGTGGCAAACTGGTGTAGACCAAAACCTGCATAGCGGTGGTCAGCTCCTATTTGCCCTGATGAGGCCAGAGGGGACATACTTATACAGTGACTCAGCAAAGATTTCATCACAGATACTGCACTTCTGGGAGTGACTGGGGATGTCGGAGGTCCTCGCAATGATTGTCATTATCAACACCGCTGCTGGCACAGCGCAGCATTGCTGCTCTTCGGTTTCCCCCACCTGACTCTCCCAGGAGGTTTCTGTATTGTGTGATTTGCACTCTCTGGCCTAGATATTGCAGAGGAACAGTTACATAGATTTCAGGTTTTTTTTTTTAATGTTGCTAACTTTCCTACTGTGACTGGATCATAAAAATATAGGCAAGCTATCATTTAGTAGGACACCACTGAATTCACCCTCTGCCTAAGTATTTTTGGAAATATTATTGGCTCAGCAGGGAATTAGAAATGAATAAGGGAAAAGTATTGAAATGCTCACAATACCTGATAGATAAATAGGCCATGCAAACCCAGTCCAATTGGTTAATTACCTCTTGCCATTTTAGAAAAAATGTCTATGCAATAATCCATTCTTTTCATAATCCTATAAATCTTTTTTTTCTTCTTCTTTATAGATATTGCTCTTATTGGGTCAATGGGAATTTAGCCATGGATTTTAAATAAAGAGCAATCAGACCTAAATACAATTAAGTCCTAGGAAATGTAGCAGTATCTTGCTTCAAAAAATGTCAGTTTTATACAAAACAAAATAAAAGCTTATTTTCAATCAGATGATGTCAGTGCAAAAATGCGAAGAAAAAAGTTACCAAGAAAGTATTTCAAAGGAAGTAGACCCCTGGGAAGATAAAAGTGCTGTATATTAGGAGAATGATAACAGGATTGGCACAAAATAGGAAATTATAAATATAGACTAGTGGTTCTCAGCCTCTCCTGTACCATGACCCCATACTTCAAGACAGAAAAATTTGGGACCTTGTCCATGTAGCCCTCAAGAAGAGAAGGGTGGTTGCCTGCTCCCTGTGGACAGAGAACCACAGATTCCACACAGAGGATACTGTAACAGAACCCCTTGGAAATCCATAAGTAGTCTGGAACAACAGCTGAACAAATTTTTGGAGGACTTACCTAGGTAATTTCTTAATTAAAAGCAATAATCTATCATCCAAATTACAACTGTTGTTGCTAAAAAATGTTAATACTAGAAAATAGGCCCCTAAGTTATTTAGATGTCTTGGGAAATGTTAATCTTGGATCTCAAGACCTATTTTCTGAAAAGGCCTGGAAATCAGGACTGCCTTGCTAAAAAGATGATCAGCAGCTGAGAACAGTCCAACTCTTTGTGTCATGGCTCAGGTTTCAAAGTCAATGAGAACCAGGCTGCTGACTACCTGTGCCACCGCAAACATCGTCAGTCACCTAAAGCAATTAGGACACTACACACCAATTACCACCCCAGTAACCTAGTCATCCACATTTTGTCTCAGTGGCATCTCTTATTTCCTTGCCTTGGCCTCATCCTGGCCTCAGTGGCAGAGGTGACTGTTGACCTGCACCCTCCAGGGAACCCTCTCCTTCCTGTTGGGAAAACAGCTCAAGCTGGCTATTCCTCTGCTGCTGTTAGCCTGCTGATAGAGGAGGAGGTTGACTTAGTCATGAGCATAACTACAAATACGTTTATAGGAACTCATATTCCCTGACCAAACGTTGAACTCATTGGGAAACTTGCCTGCTGCATTTTGTTTAAAATGTGAATCGAGCGCTCGCTGCCAACACGTATTCTTCTTTGTCCATCACGTCTCGTGGTCTCCTGCCTGCACGCAGCTACATGCCTATTGGCAGGGCTGTAGCGTTGATGACTTCTTGGTTTTCCCTTTCTGCCTTTGGCTTTGGTCCAGGGAAAGGAGCAGAGGTTTAGCTGGAGAGTGTCACTGACACTAACATCCTTCTCTGACCACCTCAGCTGAGGGGAAGATGACCGTGAAACCACTCGGTAACTTAGCTCAAATTTCACTGCAGTTCTTCCCTCACATATGCTCCCCTTGTTTCTTTCAACAGACATGGAGGGTTTTAAGTTGGAAAGCTGAAGGTACCCTAGGCTGGTTAACTTTGTGGCCACATTCACCTAAAATATAAGCCAGGTTCTCAGTGCTCTTACCAAACAGACCAAAGTGTCCAGTGAACATAAAAAGCCCCTGGAAGGCACTCCACATTCAGAAAAAGATTTGCATTTGGACTTTCACAACCCACAACTCCTAGCACGTTTGTCACTCAACTGTCCCAGCAGACCCCCTGTATGGGGGAAAGAACACGAATATGAAAAGCACCTCCTTACCCTACAGAGATGTGAGAGTCAGTGTCACCTTCCCCACTGATTACATCAATCTTTCCTTTTGAGGAGAGAAGGAGGTGGCTGTTTTAGCCAGATTGGGAACCACATCCCAAATCTCTTGCAAGCAAGAGATCCGCAGTGACTGATGGCGTAGCCCCTCTGCCTGGCCTTCCTGCAGGAAACGAACGGGACTGTCTCCATATGAGTCTTCTCTGAAGTGTCCCCAGCTTATCAATACAGCATGGCACATAAATGAGAACTTCAGTGAGAAAACAGAAAAGCTCATCGACATGCAGCAGGGCCCCCCACCCCCACACACAAGACAAAAAGGACTTTCATGCACACTGTGATTTTTTCTTGTATCTGACTCAGACAGCCAAGGACAGAGCAAATTTTCACTGTCTGGGCTGACTTGGGTGGGCTCTCTCTCCTCCCAGAGAGGAAAATGTTTATTGAGGAACAGTCGTTAATGGTGTGTCTAAGTGGTGTTTGAGTGAATGTGACTTGGGGACAGCTGGGGAGCAACTCTGTGACTTACTAGACAGTGCTGGTGAGAGCCAGGGCTGCTCCTTCCCCCGTGACCTGCTTCAGGGAGGTGGCTTAAAACAAGGTGTTTCTGTTCCTTGGCTCATCATTGCCCCGAGGAACATTGCCAGCATTTCTGCTTCCTCCTGCAGGCTGGGTCCGCGGGGACCACCACAGCACCCTGCCCAAACAACCCTGCAGAACAGCTGCTCGCCTTCCCTTCACCCCCCCGGGACGGGGCTTTCCTCCACCCTTGCTTATGAAAGGTTCGGGCTGCCTGCACTGTTCCAGGGGATGGTGAAGATCAGGGTCCTGACCTATAGACTTCAGGCACTCCAGAACCTGCCAGATGAGGATCTTCCCCTCACCTTTCCTTCTTCACTCCACTGCTCCGCCCTGAGTCACAGCAGTATGAACAAGGCGATGGACGAGACCACGGGAGGTTGGGGACTACTTGACCAACGGTGCTACCCTCTGTTACTAGGGGTGTGGCAACATCTTACATCACTTGGCTGCGTTTCCTGATACCAGTGGGGAATGCTGAAGTGAAGGCATCAATTTTTAAGATGCATTTCTCCCAGGGATCCATGATGATATGGCTGAACAGGTTTTCTAATTTATGGCTAGTCAGAATCAGTAGAGAAACCTAAGCACAGAATCAGAAGAGAAGCCTAAGCAAACATAAGTAAGTTACGTTCTTAGCTGGCCTGAGGACTGTTAATGATTTTCTGTTGTTCTGTTATATTCATTCATCCAGGATGTGCTTTAGCGTTACAATAGAGCCTCCCTATTCTGTGCTACCGCAGAACAGCCTCTCCAGTGGATTTATATAATTCATATCAGTGAAAATTTCCTGTGTGCTAATACACAAGACAGCCAGAGGGAGGGAAGAAAGTTCGCTTTTGGAGGGAGGAGGAAAAATACCATCGGCATCAGACTTCGACGTTTCACTTAATAGCTTTCCCGGAATATACCCATCTTGCCAATAGGAGATAGTAGACTCAGTAGAGCTATCTCATTCACACAACATATGGGAGCACGGAGCGTGGGGAAGATGAATCCTTAGAGCTACCTTTTGAAATGTAATAGGATCGCCCGGCTCGCTCAGCCATGCTGCCTGTTACCGATTCAACAGTAGAAGAACGAAATGCATCCATGTATCTTTTTCCACAGCAGTAAATACTTTATCTGCAGCTACCAGTTTAATCACACTGTACTCTGCTCCCCAGGGGAGCCCACTGGGACCTCCAGCCACCCCTTCACTGATCTGCCCCGGGGACAAAAGCCCCAGCATCAACACCGCTTTCCCAGCAGCGGCTGGGGAGGGGGAAGAGTCACAGTGCTCTGGTTCCCAGCTCCCTCTCCTACAGAAACCTGATTGAGACACAGGACTGAGTGACCCTACAGAGAGAAAACCAGCAGCCACAGGAAGAAACGTGACTCTGGTCCCCCGCCAGCTCCTCTGCTCCAAATCCCAGGCTTTGCTCTCCTTGCTCCCAGTGACAGTGGGGTCTCCTCTGTCCTACTCCCTCCTGTTCAGTTTCCCCACCACCTACCATCCCTCTCCTCACTTGTGGGGTTTTTTTGCCTTCTTCTGGTCTCTCCCCTCTCTCTGCCAGTTTTCTCCCCCTTCACACATTCCTTCTCTCTTTTCCACCATTATATTTCCACCATTCTTCCCTCCTACCTCACCATATCATCCATCCTCTTCCAAACTTCACCCCAAGGCATGTATTCTCACTAGAGCTCTTACCCAGGAAAGAATGACTGGGCTCATAAAATATAACTAAAGGTCTGCTTATGCACATCTTTCCTCTTTCTCCTTCCTCTCCCTTTCTTCTCCATACACTGCAAGCTGCGGGGGCAGAGGCATGATTTGCCCACAGATCTGTTGGCATGCGTTGCACACTATTGTTCTACCGAGCTGTGAACCTTCCCCGTGCTGTAGTAAAATCAAGTGGCTTAGACAAGGGATACGGTGGATATATTTGCCTTGTTTCTTGGAAACCTGAAAGCCAAAAACCTGTTTAATAGAAAATGGTTGGACATTTTAGCATTGGGAACTGGAGGAGGGAAGGATTTTCAGCCAAAAAAATATCAGTTTTCTAACAGAAAATGGAAATGTAACTAAAGCAGATACTAATAAAAATTACCAACTAACAATCCAGTTTCTATCTTGATGGAAAAATTTCCAGCAGCCTTAGCACAGTACTTAGTAAAACAGAAAATCAGCTTATAGTATTATGTTTATTCTCTGTGAGTTATTTATGTAGAGAAAAGGCAAATCTTTTGTGGCTTACTCTTGGTATGAAAGATTTTTCCAAGATTAGTCACTGTAGTCAGCCTTTCTGGTTAAAAATATTTATTAGAAATCAGTAAAAGATCAAAATATGAAATATGAGGTCCTGATAGTTCATTAGACTTCTAGTAATGAATTCTTCCAGAATATAAGTTTTTCCTTGAGCAATAAAGTTTCATATAGTAGTTTTAAATTCATCAGGTCTCGTCCCACTCTCAACCTCCAAAAACTCTTGAGAAAATCTCATTTCACAGTTTCCCATAAAACCAGGTGCAAAACAGCTGCTTAGGGCATGGAAGGATTCCTGAAGCACTTCATTGGTATCAGTAGCCAGTGAAAAACCATGAAATCGAAGGGATTTTGATAGGTACATTCACAATCCTCCACGAAGGTGTCATGGAGGATAGTATGGCTGAGCTAGTGTTTCCCACATTTGGAGGAAGGGCATTCACGCGGTCTAGTTTTCCAAACTCTGTGAAATTTCACAGTAATGGCTTCATTTGACTCTGTTACTGTTGAAAACACCCTCGCTTTGCTCTGTGGGGGTGATATGGGTGACTGCACTGATATCCCAAAGCTCACTGAGACCATCCACTGGAGAAAGGAGCTTGCTGGTCTTTCCGTAATGACTGTTGCTGCAATAAATGGTTTTGGCTATTTTGTGCATCCCTCATGGGTTGTTGCTGCCTTTCCCATACACCTTCCACTGAATCACTTGTTTATATACAGCAACCAACACCTTAGGTAAGAGGGGGATTTTACCTGTGACTGTATCTAAAGCCAATTAAAGAGCCAGTTTCTCCATAATTCATCCTCTCCAGCTGTATTTTGATTGATCCCCAAGTTTCCTTCCACTGATTACCTTGTCCTACCATAAGCCTTGCTTTAAAATTGTTCTCTCCAGACAGGTGCCATAGGAATTGTAATTAAATTTAGCAGCACTATCAAGAGCTAGGCAATTCAGCCCTCAAAACATTTACCACCTATACCCTTTTCTTCCTCCACCACACTGGGTTCTGTGGCTCCACAGGAAGGTCATTTCAACAAATATGTTTTCATCCACCTGGGGAATGGAGAGAGTGAGATCGTGTAGTGTAATAACACCTGTAAAATGAATACTAAACCACTGAGGAAGCAAAAGAAGCAGCTGCAGGTTCCAGGTTGCTAGCTGTTGGGTTTTGGGGTTTTTTGGGTTAGGTGGTTTTTTTTTTTTGTATTAGAACTCCATTGAACTACTTAGTGTTCAGCATTAATTTAAAAATATGCCATTCTTAACTACTGGTTAGGCATTTCATTCACTATGTATGGTATTTGAGGAAGACATAATGATACACGCTTAAAAGAGTCAAAACAGTGGATCAAACATTGATATTCAAAGAATGACAGTTCTTTTTTCCAACCCTACTTGAAATTATTATTTTAAAGAAGAACACTAAGCAAATTACAATAGCTTTAAGAAGAAAGGTCACTGACTGGGACAACTTCTGACTCCACTGTATTGTAAAGGATGTTTTCCAGGGCCAGGGGGAGATGATCGTTCTGGCTTTAAGACTGATACCAATGATATACCTACTGTGAGGAAAGTATTTAATTTTCATGATTTGCTTAAAAAAGTACCATTTTGTTTTAACAAATGGGAACATAAATGAAAGATATTTCTGTGTGCTCTGCTTACATGAATATTTCCCAGTGTTTTTATATCTCAGTTCTCTAAGGAATAATGTTTTCAATTTCCTTCAGTCTTGTACTGAAATGTAAAATAAGACCTCTGGGCTTAAGGACTCCATAAACGATAGTTCTTACTCCCTTTCTATTTAATTAGCATGAAACAGATCATGTAATCATTCAGGGATAAATCCTGACCTCTCCAGAGGGAGAGAAGAGAAAAGAATAAAGGATTTTTCTTGTCTTGTCAATAGCAAACGAACAAATGCAGAAAATATACAAGGACGAGCTGGCATTTATTGTTCTATTGAAAAGCAAACCTCTAATTGGAGGGGCAGGTTGGCTGGTGCAAGTATCTTACCAGCAGCTGGAGAAGGCATTTAAAATACTGCTCTACACGCTTTGTGCCATTGCAAAGCTCGCTCCTGAGTAAACAAGGGATTTCAACTGCTAAACAAGAGACATTTACCTTTCACTGCCTACATCACCAGCCTATTCCAAGTTGAATTCTGGTTAAGAAAAGGCCACAGATGATAAATTACCATTATATAACTATATATTCTTCTTGTGCATAGGCAAGAAAAAACCATGGCCCGGTGGTCTCAAAACTGTCATCATTTATTGACACTTCTTATAATTTTCCATTGAGAAACCTACCTCTGGAAATGCAAGTAGCAGTGTTAACACAACCCATAATTGCTTAGAGACGCAAAGCTGAGCCTTCAAGCTCACAAGCTCTGGAGACCAGAAAACAAGGGCTAAAATCAGGACATTTTCCATGAGCTATTCTCACATCCAAAGCCATGACCTCTCCTTTTCCAAGAAGGGGACAAAATCAGTGACACACCAGGCTTTCTTCACAGCTTGGGTTAGCCTTGAGCAGATGAGGTTGGAAAGCAGCTTTGAAATGCTGTTGTGTGAGGAAGGGATTACGTTAAATGCTATTACACTGCTTAGGTATCATTTGCTTTAACACCGGCTACCCAGGCATCTCTGGATACCGAACAGGTTTAGCATTAACTGCAAAAAAGGTGACTGTTCCTCAAAGGCTCTGCTTTTGCAAGAGCTGCATACTGGTTTTGGCCCAGGGATTTGTTGGATGTTATAAACCTGACCTGCTGTTCTCCTGAACTCCAAAGAGCTGCTTGTGCCCATGTAGCACAAAGCAGGGACAGAGCCAGCCAGCCCGTTGTGCTAGCAGTCTGCATTTATTTTTCCCTGAAGAGGCTACTACAGACTATAGATGCAGCAATAAACACCTGAAATGCCAGGAGAGGTGGTCTACTAAAATGCATGAGGATAAGGACATAAATGAGTGGAACAAGCAGGTACTGGAGAAGCAAATTAGACACTTGGCTTCCTGTAGCTAATTTAAATGGGAAATGGGAGTTGTTCCAGGTATTCAGTAAACAGGCTTGCAAATTAGCTTCCCACAGTTTCCTTATGCTGCTGTACATGCATAAAGAACATGTACTGCGGTTCATTGCTTTAACTCACATTGCTTCCAAAAATCAGTGAATTTCTCCATTATTTTCAGTTACTTACAGGAATGTTTTCATACCTGGTTGTGAGAAAATGGTGTAGGAGATAACCAGAAGTGAGTGCTGGACTGTTAATAGCCTGGTAGCCGCATTCTTTATTTGTGAAACATTTATTGAGCTTGGTGTTACCAGGGAATACAAAAATGCTTTTCAGTAGCTGATATCGCCCTGTATGAGAGAGCGAGGCACAGAACAGCTTCCTATCTTCATCTCCTCCTTTAATTCCATACGAATTAACTGGAGGCCAGCACAGGCTTCAGAGGAGAAGTGCAGAGGGGAGGGGGCTGCTTGGCAGAGCTGAATCAGCTCCTGTTCATGGGGAAAAGGGGTCTGGAAAAATATCCATTATTTAATAAGGAAAAAAAATTGTGTACACCACCCAGTTACTTCAGACTCCCATTTTAGCCCTAGATTAGCTTCAATCCTTAACCCAAGATTAATCTATACAAGAGATGGAACTGCCTGTGCTTTCCCCCAAAATATCTGTTCTCTGGCTAAAGACAGCAATGAGTACGGTGTTACTGAGCTCAGGATAGTCTTTGGCAAGTAGCTACATGTCCCATAAGCTTTATCAAACAGCCCCTTCCTATGTGCGCCCTACCCTTACATGGGACGTAACACGACTGGGGGACCCCTGTTTCTCTTGCTTTCAAATCGGTCAGACAGGTCTGTTTTCGCAGCATAATGTCAAACTTACAGTTCCTAGCTGTTGAAGTACCAGCAAATGGTCCAACAAACCTCAGACCAAGACACAAGAACACCAGAACTACACACAAGCCATTTTTGCTGAGAATATCCAGTTTGCCACCTTGCCCATTTAATTTGAATGCTAAAGGCAAAAAAGAAATCAGCATTTCCAGTTCTGCTCATTCCTTATATGGTGAAATGTTAGATAACTTGCGTTATTTATAACCTGCACATTTGGTATTTTTTTTATAAAGGGGGGAGGAGGAGGAGGACATAGTGGGCAAGAAGACTCTGGATTTTTTCCAGTCTAACTGAAGAATTAAGAATTAAACTGTGTCACAAGAGCAGTCAACCTTATTCATATGCCTTGTGGAAAGGCAAATCTTGAGCTGGGTGATGAAAATTGATGCAGTTTATGACTTTAAAAAAGGGGTGTATACACATTCCACATAGAGCATGATAATGAACATTGATCCTACAGCTTTGAACTAGAAGGTGGTCTTTAAATGTTTATATTTCAATACCTCCACACTTCCCAACTCAGTAACACTTCTAGCAATAAGACACTGGAAATAAGTTTTTGGACTTAGAGAGATGGAAGATGTCTCCTAATAGCTCCCGGCCTTCTCCCTGCCATGACCATGTAGCATTTTCAGCCCCGATGAGCTGCCCAACATGACTGTGCTGCTGCTCATTCCCCAGTCAGGCACTCTCCATCCTTCATGTCACTGCTGTCCATGCTGTGTTGTGTCATCTGGCCATTTGATTTTTCATCAGTGTCATTGTTCTGATGCTAAATCCTGCCAAAACACACTAAAATGACTATTTTTCCCCCCATGGTGCTTATGTCATGCGTAGTGCAGAGCAGACCCAGCCCCAGGTTCCTCAGACATCACTCACCAACCCCTCTTCCACACCCCGAGAGGCTTTTATTTCAGATGTGAAGGTCATACCGTTACCCTGCCACCTACCTCAGTCCCCTGATCATCATGTAATGACATTTCTCTGCCATATTCATGAACTGGACTTTTTTTTTTTTAAATTGGGAAACAGACAATTTTATTTCATAAAAATCACTTTAGGACAGACGACCTTTACCTTAGTGCATGTGGCACGAAGCTCTTTCAGGCACTCTGCAGGGCTACGTCACAGAAAACTCAGAGGGCACAGAAAGCTGCCCTACCTTATCTTTCCAAAATGTCAGTTATTTTCTGCCTGACAGTATTTAACTGGGGAGGGGAACCTCTTTGCATGCAATAGTCCTTGCGCCAACTCCATTCAGCAATAGCAGTGCTACACAGAGGATTGCAGGTTATTTCTAAACTAATACTGAGCCTAAAGTGAAGGTAAGTAGGGCATACATACGTGAATTTAAAGGCAGTCTTTAGCCCTGGTTAAAGATTGCTCGCAGATGTTGACTGCCAATTTTTTTCTTGCCTTGCTCTGCCTTTTAGAATATTGTTTTCAATGTCCTCATTGTCTTATTAGCTTTCCCTTCCCCCTGGACCAAGCGACATGCAAAAGGAATGACGGTAGATGTTACTTTTTCCTGCTCCGTGGCAGAGAGGAGTGTAGGGTTTCAGAGATTGTAAACTATTTCTTCTGCACTGAGAGATTGACTGCATGGGTAGAGCCCATTAAATATAGCTATGCTGACAGTATCGCTTCAGAGAGTTCTGTGGGAAAAAAATCTGTCTGCACTCTGTTGGTACCTCCAGCCAGGCAGAGAGCTGTCTTGATAACTCATTCAGATAATGAATAAAATGTGGAATGAATTCCATGCAGGATCAGCACTCTGTTGATGTGAGAACCGGTTGCAAAACATACGACAGGATCCTCCTGTGGCTGTTGTTTTAAGCCTGGCAAATACCGTGGCTTGTACATGCTAAAGTCAGGATATTGTTAAAATAAACCCCTCAAAACTCCAGAGAGTTAAGATATGATGCGGCTTCCTTTAAGCTCAGGTCCCCTTATCGCTGAGATATGTTGTATGTGAATGCAATTTATATGAAGTTCTTTAAGACTAGAACAGCCTGTTATTTCTGCCATGCCCAGGAAAATCAGGAAAGGCATGTAGCAGTAATAAATCAATTATTCCTTACAAATTAGGCCGAGATAGCATTGCCTAACAGCAGTCTTCCAGATGTTCAGGATGAAAGGTGGACTGGGCTGGAGGGGAAGGGAGGATTTCTAGATAACCAGAATAAATGGGATACAGCTTAGTAGTAGAAGTGAAGGGATCCAGAGGAATGACACCTGTGTGTGAGGAAACAGACGTCTGAGAGCTTAGGGTATGTCAGTGGGTTGGCAGCACAGGTTTAAACAAAGACATTTCCTAGACATCATCAAGGAGGCAAATTCTTTACGGTGTTGAATTAGGAGTAACCATGGGGATAGGAAGTGACAGATCTAAATAAAAACGGGGTCATTTCTAAATATTAGGAGAAAAAAATACGTTCTCCTAAGAGAAAAGAAACAGTCAAGGGGGGAGTGCAGGGGCAGGCACTGCAACAGGCAATAGGAAACTGGGGAAATGGGAGGGCAGCCCCCCAGCCAGCAGCACCGCTGTGCAGAAATCAGCTGCCCATCACCTCTGACGCTGTGTGTTCCTGTGGCCAGGACAAGGACAGAGTGTTTTCACCCTCTCTGCTTGGGCTAATTGCCACTCTGCCCTTACACCTGTGGGGTAAACCATTCCCTCGACACACAGGGAAGCCTATGATATGGCATGTTTGCACTCACCCAGTAACCCTCCCTCAAATGATACAGGACACCTTCCAGCTATGGGTAGGAGAGATCCCTGCAACATTTCCTCAGACTGGGATGTTGAAAACAATAGTAATTACATTAAAAAAAAAAATTTGATCCTATTTCAAACATAACTCCAAGAAGCAGTAGACTTTTCAACTAAGCAAAGCCCATAACCAAAGAAACCTGATGCTAAGTAGCTAGAAATTAACATTAGCTTATTAATATCTGTATTTTGAAATATTGAAATATGAAAATATACCAATACTAATTATTTTAACGTTCATCTGTTTCTAATCATGGGAGTAAACCCATTAATATTACTGAAAAATATCTATACATCGGTTCCCAAAAAGCAGCACAGTTTGTTGAGCAACCTTGATCAGCAGCAAAATGGGCAAGTACATCCCTCAAGGGGGCAGAGGTTCAAAACTCAGAAAAGTCCCTGAAAACCTTCCTCGGATGGCCAAGTAGCTGAATCCAGGCTGTGAAGTAGTTTTGTGTGGCTCCTGTGACAAGCCAAGCAGATAGAAAGTATTTTTGCAGGTATTAGTGAGGACTCAGAGGATCTGGTGAAGCACTGCACAGATGCTGGGCTCACCTCTGAACATCTGTCTGGGAGTAAGAGCGACACAGGCGTGTAGGAAAGCTGACTGTGATAAACCAAATAATCCCTGCTAACTCTCCAAGTAGCAGGCCAACACATCTCTCCCTGCTAACTCCAAGAGGGAATCAGTCACACAGAAGATTTGGGATGAACCTGAAGGAACAGCTTTTCACTCCATGGGAAGCAAGAAACACTCAACATCCTTTTGTTCCTACACCTAAAATACTGGTGAAGAAATACATGTTTTACCAGAGGTATTTTTTCCAGTGTCTCTTAAATCTCTGCCACTTTCCCAGCACTCCTAAGACAATTCTTCAACATGATTCTTCCCTCCATCACTGGGTGTGCTCAGGCCTAATTACACTTGGGCAGCTGCTGGGAGCACACAGTACAAAAGCTATGTAGCATGGGGCACACTCTAAAGGAACAAGGACAAAGACAGACACAAGTTTCATATCACTCCTACCTTCTGCAGATTCTGGTTGGAACCTGGTCCTGGTCCAGCATGGAAAAGCCCCAGGCCTGGCTACAGCCCTGGCTTAAATACAGCCTCCCCACACCTGCCTCCAGCATGATGGGAAGATCAAAATCAGCTGAGGGCTCCCACCAGGTACTCAGGTCTCATTCTGCAAATATGCTCTGCACCGGTCCTGCTGCTCTCATGAAAAATGGCTCTTTTTCTCTTTTCAGAGTTAGAAAACACCCACATCTTCTGTATTTGGATGCTGGACATCTGAAAAAAGAATCACCTATGAAAGCAGCCTGAATGAACCTGCTGAATGACAAACAACATTTTTCTTGCAGAAATGTTTTTGCTATTTTCTCCTCTGAAAGCAATAGAAAAGGATGGGGGGAAAAGCTGGTTTCTTTTCTCATGCATGCACCCATCATCAACAGCTTTGTTAAGTCAAAAGAACAGAATCTCTCTTCCCAGTAATGATGCAATAACAGCCCAAATCCTACATGTAATACTCAGAGCTGGCAGGCAGGAAAATGATTTCTGCATTGTTTTTCTTGTTCTTAAAACTTGTAAATTCAACAAAGGTATTTAAAATTTTATTGTGACATAATAAATATGGAACCTCCCTACCTCTGAGTGCAGAAATTTCAGGGACAGAAGCGTTTAACACAGACATGGTGAAATAGAAATATGAATCTCTCTGAGAACGAGGCAAGAGAATACCAGAGAGCAAGGCAAGGGGATGAGGAATTGTTCTGAGGTCTCCTTTTGTAAGTGAAGAGGGTGGGTGGTGCAAGATAAAATCAGGAATTTGACTTCTCAGGACAGACGGATTTGAAAAAGGAAAAAAAAAATTATAACTACAGGCCAAACTAAAAATGGTTATCATGGTGAAGTTATGGGCTGTTGCAGGCTGCCAAAACAAACAGCTTGCATCCCAAAGCAGTAAAGGTTACATGCATGGAAAATGGAGCTATCCCTGAGGACTAACTAATATACTGCAATTATTATTATAATTTTTTCAGCAAGCTTTGAAAAAAACAGGGCACACTGAGCTACCTAGTGTGACTGTATCCACAAAAGTCTTAAGGGATGTTCCAGACTAGAAATGTTTTCAGATTCCTGGCTTGTCTGAAACCAGTAATGCTGTTTGAGAAGTGAAGGCAGTATTACTTCAGCAATTAACAAGAACTGTTTGAGGTTACTGACATACAAAAAGTGCTTTGCACTTCAGTAAATTTGAAGTTATTTCCTAACGCAGCTTGTGCCACTTCTGCAGGAGGTACACCCAAGTAAATGCAATCACTTCTGGAATTTCAGCTAAGTATGGGTACTACAGGGAAAAAAAGTCCAGACTTCTGACAAGGTTGTATCAATCTCCACTTATCTGCTGTTTTGGTAAGACTGCCAAGGTATTCCGAAAGGCACGTCTCCAGCCCCGAGCTTATGCTTGATGCAGCCTTTCCACCGGCTTCGCTGCAGGATTGGTTATATTATTGTGTAATTATTATAGATCCATATTAGTTATTAAATAACAATATTGCTTCTTTTTGGGCCAACCTGCACGGTTGTAAGAGAGAGTGTAAATTCCCCCATGTCCCATTTTTCTTGGAGGACAAGTGTATCCTAATGGTTAGAGGGAAGGACAGGACACTGGGATCTCCTGGGCTTCTTTCCCAGCTGTGCAAAATATTTAGGGACAGCTTCTCTTCCGTAGAAATCAATGAAACTCTATACTGAACTTTCCTGGGAACATGATAAAATCCTTAATCTTCCTCCACCTTCCTACCCTATCCTGCAAGCTATCAGGCACGCCAGCTCAGCCCGCCCAGCAAAGCCGTTAAGCACACGCATGTGAAGCGCAGGATCGCCGCAGCCCAAGCCCGCGCTCGCGGTAAGCGTGTCTCCAAGCGCGCTGCCGTTCCCAGAGCCAGGAATGAGTGGGGGGCGATTATAGTCATCTACCTCCAAAGGATGTTTCAAACGTGAAGTAACAGGATTCTTGGAGACTGAGCACAGGATGCAACAGAGTGAGATTATCCTTTCTATCCCTATTCTTCATACCTATTAATGGAAACAGAGTATCTGGATCTTCACATACACAAGGTCTCTCCCATCCTGTCAAGGCGGGGCGTTATCTGGTAAAGAAGCAGTGATTTCAGGTTTGAGGAGGGGGAATAAGGAAAAGCTGTTTATAGCACATTAAACAGATACTGTTTGGAGGTTTACGCTATCATTCTCCCTGGGGAAGCCAGAAACCTACCTACAGGGTGTGTTGAGTTAGTTCCTCATTCCTTCTTTCTTGGGCTGTTTTTTTAAACTCCTTTTGAAATCACTGAGTGCGGAGCATGCCTTGCCCCGGGGAACATATTGCTGAGCTGTTACTCACACTGTAAAAGGGTGCCACTTCTCTCTCCTCCCTCTCTTTGAGGCCCTGTTTTGAGGTGAGGAAAGGGCTGACTGGCCAAACCAGCAGTCCCTGGGGTTTATCAGCTGTGGGGCACACAGGGGGATGCTTTGGGGGGCTCAGCCTTGGCACCTGCCTCTGGGGAGCTCATTCTGGCTGGGAATGCTCCAGCCTGGGATCATGGTGGGTTTCAAAAGCATAGTCTGGAGGTTTGGTGTATCTCCTAAAGTTGTTCTAGCCTGCAAGCAGGGATTGGCTTAAGAAAGAGCTTTCTTTGGGGTAACAGTCTCCTGTGAAAGACTGTAGTTTCCCTCTTCCAAATGGCTGGCGTTAGACAGGTTGGGGATTAGGAGGGGCAAAAAAAAGGGTTGTCCTCTGAAATCTAAAGCTAAAATCCCTCACTCTGTTTCAGTGGACTCTGTCCCCTTTCTGTTTGCTTTTCCCTCGGTGTGTGCCAGAGCTTGGCCCACAGCTGAGACCGACGCAGGGTCACATCGATGCCCAAGTGTCAGCTATCCCAGGCACTTTCCAGCACGCAGGCGAGGCACATCACAGGCTGCAAGAAAAAAGAAGTTCTGTACATTTAGAAGCTTCACTGAGTTCATACATCCCCATGAACCTGCAGCCTTCCAGCTCCCTAACGCATCACAACCCAAGCCATGTGAATGAGGAGAAAATCATCAATGTAGTTAGCAACTTACCATGAAATTCACTGACTGAATTACTGGATAAATATTTGAGTGGATCCAGCTGACAGGTATGTCATGCATGCAGTCTTAAAATAGGAAGGTAATGGGAAGTGAGGGAGAAATGAGCCAAGGAACAGGAATGTGATTTCTGGTAATACAGCTCGTGTTCATCAGTGCCTTTTTAGCAATATAGAGGACGTGTATGGTGAAACTGAGAGCAAGGCACCGTTGTTAAAATAAACTGAAAGAAATTGCAGCTGTGAAGAAACAGAGCATTAAGCAGCAGTTCTCCGGGAATATAGCTGGTGAATGAATTTATGGGGATTTACGTCGGCTGAACCTGGCAGGTATTTTTTAACATGCTCACAAGAAGCAGACGTAGCTATTTCCAGTAAAATCTTGGGAAGCTGGGGCGGGCGTGGGCTCGCTGGAGAGACACGATGCTCACACCAGCCTCTGACCTTACTGGGCTTGTGGCTCCATGTTGGCCCTACCACCTGCCATGTCCACGAGGGATTGTTCCTTCTGCAGCCTGAGGATCCGTTGTTTAATTTAAAAGATGAAAGGAAGAGGTCATCCTGTTGTACAAACGCATCAGGCTAGCGCACGGCAGCCAGCAAGCCTCTGCTCAGAAGCTGTCAAACACGCACACCACGACACACCAGCACCAGCGAGGGCAGAAGGCTTCCCCACATCCACCAGGTCAAGCCCGTGAAAGTCTCTAAGGACGAGCCGATCACATTTGTGTCATTCAAACAGTCTGGAAAGTAATTGCTTTAAAACACATCTAATTCATTTTTGACTGATTTTGCAAATGTTTCCCCTTTCCTCAATGTGGCATTGACTGGCCCTGAAAAGCATTTGGCATTGGCCTGTGTGGTGTGTGCAGTCGCTTTGCTCCTTGATGTTACCTCATCAAAGAGCAGCTGAAAATGGTATTTCCAGCCAGACATTTTTCAAGAGTGGCCAGTGAACTTGCTCTGCCCTGTGCCCTCCAACTCACGATTAGATAGGTTTCCTGTATGTCGATTCAGCTACAGATCAGCAATAAATTGAAGATTGCGACATGCTGACCAACAGAAAATAATAAAATCATGATGGGCTATTTTTGGTTTCAAAAGAAACTCCTCTTGCTGGGTCTTTCAAGCCCTCACCTCCACGTACAGCTGCAGCGGACAAGGAAAACAGGATGCAGGGTTGTAGTGTTGGAGGAATCAAGTGTAAATCAAAGGATACAAGCTGGTCCCTGTGTGTTGGCTGGGTTAGACCTCAAAGTTTGAGCAAGGTGAGTGACTGTCACTTGCTGGGGACTCTCCCAGCAAAAGCATTGCCCAGCTGCCAGAGCATTTATACTGGGCCGTAGCTGCGTCTCACTTTTTCCTCCCACTGTGTCACCTCCTTCCCTTGTGCTGACAAGTGATTTAGACAGTCTGCCCTGCTGGCCCTGCATTTGAAATGTAAATCAAACACATGGGACATAAAGCTGGGTTTCAAAGTTGACTATTAACTAGGGCGGAAGGGGTGGCGTAGCAAAAACAAACAGTTCCAAGTTCAAGTCTGAAACCATAAGAGCAGGCTGAAAAGCCGTTCTCCTCTTCCATCCCCGGCCAACGTGAGGGTGAGCACTTTCCCTAGGGCAGAACATATTTAGTGGTTCCCCGACTTCCAAACCCAGGTGCTCAGACCAAATCGACTGACAACCGACTTCAAAGGGCAGAGGATGCTGGGGTGCTAAGGCTGGCCTTGCACATTAGTACGCAGTGCCTTTAGTCAAGGGTTTCTTGCAGTTCTGGATGTCCTGAAAGCTTTCGACATTTACCTCTGTGGTGGGCTCGGCCCAATATGTAACACCCCAGAATGCTAAATTAACCAGTCTCAGGTATGGAAAATCCGGTGTTTAAAAGTAGTGTTTGCTCAGCTTCCCCAGGAGAGTTAATGACCAACCGCAGCTCGTAAGAGCGGGAGTCTCCTAAACCTGGAGACCCCCTCTCCTGCCCTAATGCTTTCAAAACCAGTGGAAGTTTTGCCCAAAAAACTATTGGAGGTCCAAAGCAAAGTGGTAAGAACTTAGTTTTTTATCAAGTGGGAATGTACCTCTACCATTAAAGAATGTAGTTTAGTATTTCTTTACCCATCACCTCAAATAATTCTGGAGGAAGAAAACAACAGCAAATCCTGTTTTCTTTGAAATAATCTCTAGCATGACCTAGATAATTTATCTTTGATAATTCTGTAGTCACACTCTCACCATAGGGGTCTAAATTACAAACCGGAGACATGACCAACTGGTCCTACAGAGAAGTTTGAGTCAGTTCTGCTAAGCCCACCCACGCAGGAGTGAAGCAGTCTCCTGGCCTTGGCCAGGTGAGCAGCAGTGCTGCCTGGAGATGAAGCAAGATTCCACGGCTGTCAAGGACAGGAAAGAAAATCCTCATCTCTTTCTGAACTCCTTGAAGCAGTATTTTTAATGCAGATTTGCTGGCAGTGTGAGATGGTGAGAAGAGCATCCGCGAGAAGTGCTGTCCTCCAGCAAGTAGCGATGGTCCCAGCCGGGCTGGGCACCGAGCTGGCTGAGCAGGGGACGGCTCGATCCTTCAAACACCTCACTCTGATAATCGGGTCATGGCCCCTGGTAGTCAGGGTGGTGTCCTGGGGCTCCAGGGAGCACCCCTGACTGTCAGCCAGGGCAACCTTGGACACACCACTGCATCTTTCTGCAACTCAGCTTCCCTATTTGTGAAGTGACAACAACCTGGCACTTTTGAAAATGATTTTGGGGAGGGAAGCAATGCTGTGGCACTGCTCAGCGATGCTTCCCCATAGGCTCGGTCTTGTATTTCTGTCCGCAGCGCTGTCAGCAACGCGAAAGGCTCTGCTGGCATACATGTATACATGGGCAGTTTTTCTGTCTCGGGGAGCAGCTCCACCCCGGTGCTCTCTGAAGGCAGAAAGCACTGAAGTGCAGTTTCACATGAGCCACAAACCAACATATCTGCTAATAACATTCCTTTCTGGATCGCTTGGACCATTTTCAGACAGGCTTTGTTGTCTCCTCCACTACGGCAAAGCATTGTCCGAAACCATATAGGATTACGTAGCCGTCTTCCTGTAAATAATGTGTTGTTCCAGTGAAGTAAACTGCTCTGCTCCTCATTAGGCTGCAGTGCAGAGCAAGTGGAAACCAATTTACCAGAGCAGCAGTGAAGATATCATTGCATGATCTTCATTTCCATTAAATAACTGGATCTAACTCTCTTTTACTTCGAGGCTAACCATGCTGAGCTTTAAAATTGCCCTGATTACAATGTAGCTTTTAAATGATTTGTTGTGGCTGATCATTTTGCACATGAAAGTTGCTACTAGCTGATCAGGGAAAAAAAAAAATCCACCATTGCTTCTTCTATTGCTTAGGAAATTGCAATCCTCAATCTGCAGCTTGAAAAGCATGTTGCCATGGAAATGATGCTTATGCTGTCGTAAATAAAAGTATTCTAGGGTCACCAGGGTCTGCGGCATAAACAGGGGCACAAATACTGCCTGGAAAAGTGCCGGAGTGGTTTAAACATATAGGAAGATAATGGTATTTCACTTTCAGTGTTATCACCAGAAGGACTGATGAAGGTTAACACGTAGATGTAACCTTGGCATGAAAACCAAGCAGGAAAAGTGAGCTATTGGTACTGATAACAGAGTAGAGAAAACAGTATCGTAGCCCTCCTGACCAGTGTTTCTCTGCTTGATGAGATCAGTGTTCCTCTCCCTCCGTACTTCTCACACATTCCATAGTAAAACCCAATTGTGTACTCATTCAGGGGCAGTTTTATCAAATTCACGAGCATAGAACACAAGAGTTTAAGAAAACCAGTTGATGTTATAAAATACTGTATCATGGACTACCTGACTGTGCAGTGGATCTTCCCCAATTCCTCAGCTACACCCCATCCACAGCCCAGGAGCAACCATGGGAAACTGGCCTTTCCTTGGAGGGGAACCACTTTTGAAGAAGAGCCCAGCTGAGGGAAGAAGCCCATGTGCTTTTCCCTGCTCCTGTGTGCAGGCAACTCCACACAGGACCAAGTAAGAGCACGGACACCGCTGCAAAGGAAGAATAGAGAGGCCAGCAACAGAGATGGTTTGGGATGTGCCGGTTCCTGGTTCATGTGAGTTTTCAGGAGGAAAACAGGCAGTTACTGTTTCTGGTGGGTTCTTAATTGTTCAATGGGCTGCTCAATGGCATTAAATGGGCCATACCGTGAAGCTGCCTTGGGCAGTATCAGATCCAGGATACATGCTTTTCTCTTTGTATTTTTAAAACGCACATGAGCATTCAGAGCACAAGCAGTCACTTTAAATAAAACTACAGAGATTGCAAATGCCACAGCTTGCTTATTTACTTACTGTCTCTTAGTCTGCCCAAAATGTGGAAATAATGTTTCCAGAGATGCTGGAATTCATGTGCCTGTTGAGGATCCTGGCTCCTGTCCTGGATGATATTGCATATTCAGGAGATGATTCATTCACTCCTGAGAGGGAGGAAGGACTGTACCAGCTGTACCACCTCTCCTTTTACTGACGGACAGCCTGGTGATGTTTCCACAAGGAAGCCTTGTGCCTCCAGGTTAAGCCAGCAATTATGGAACAAACAAAAGAGAAGTGAAATGGAGAGATGATTCACGGGGAGAGAAAACAAAAGAGAATAGGAAAGGTGATGCCAAGCCAGACTGACAACAAAATTTTCATTTGTCTCAGCCCAAAATGTGCACACAGGACTCTGCATTTCTTGTGAGTAACAAAGTCCTTTGCCATCTGCATGGGAGAATCCAGGAGGGAGCAGCTCAGCTTCCAGGGTGAAAGGGTGGCCAGCAGCCCTGGTTAAAGATGAGTAAGACCCAAGCCCAATACTCTTGACTGCTTTGCAAAGTGACTTAGGAGTTCAAGAAATGGGGTTTCCCTTTTGTACTCTAATTTTTTTAAAAATTTCATCCCTGCAGGGACAGGAGTTGTGTGGCATACGGGGTGACGCCACGTGCATTACACACCTCGTCACAGATTTATCTGAGAAGGGCTGGCCGAGGCTTTGAAGGCAGCTGACGGCTCCCAGCTGGCTGGGGCTCACATGGCCTCTGCAGCTCCTTAATGGGAACAGGGTGGAAAAGCTGGGCTCAAAGGTTGCCCAGAATGACCAAGAGAGAAAAAAATTCCTCCTGCCACTCCTGTGCTAATCAAAGGGGTGTGGGGAGGAAGTTTTGATCTCTCGTGTCCCGCGCTGCCAAACAGAAAAGAATGTGTATATAGTAACTACACAGCCAATTCCTATCCTAAGGAAGAAGCCTCCACGCTATCAAAGTCAGTCTTGAGATTAATCTTGCTTGTGGTATATGGAAACTGAGCTAGATAGTCCAAACTCCCTTAAAATGTCTTTCAAACACACCTAATCTGTTTACTCCGAGTTTATACTGCTGGCGGTACCTGGGACTTCGCCTCAGAGATTTCCTACAGTTCGTGATCTTAGCAGGTCAAAGTTTCCAGAGGTGGGGAGAAGAGAGGCAGTCCCTTCCCTGCCCGTACAAAAGGCATGTGCCTCCGAGCTACTAATTTAGAACCAATGAATCAGAAATAAGTAACATAAAAACCGTCTAACATTTCTGTTTATAGAGCACCTCCTCTAAGCAGACAAAAGCATGTGTCAACAGGGAAACTGCCATGTAGGGCTGGCGTGGCAAGCGGCTCGGCATATTTAAACAGCTTTTGCAAAGATGTTAACATGTTGCTAGGGAAGCAAGAGCCTGCACGGATATAAGTGCCCTCCTGCACCGAGCCCCGACGTCTGTACAATAGGAAAACGGAGCTGCCCTGCACCCACAGCTTTTTGTTTTCATCTTTGCAGCTTTAAAAAAGCAGTTCTTCCAGCGGCTGATTAATGGTCCTTCTGCAGAAACTGCATTTTGCGCATATTTAAAAATCTTGGGCCCGATAACACTTTGACCTAAAATATAATAGGTTCTTTTTCTTTTTTTATATAGCGTCTGACATTCCTAAGTTTTAGAACCTTACTTTTGAAATGAGTCTTTTCTAACTTGAACAAAGGTGTGAGTGGCTGGTGGGTGCCCTGTGCACATCGCTAGACCAGCTCTCGGATGCACCAACACGCTGCAGACCACCACGACAGGTATCCCAGCCTGGCACCGAGGGGACCCCCTGGGCTGTGGAAATATGCCCAGCACAGTTCCCCCTCCTATTAGGGTGAGGTCCTTGGGGAAATCAATGTCATCCCCTGCCTGGGAACCATTCCCCAGATTTTCTCACTCCCTGAGCGCTCCATGGGTGTGTGACAGAAGACGGGGTTGTATTAAGCCCACTGTTCAAAGGACCAGAAAGGATGGCTCCCACGGGCACATAGCAACTACACTACAGGAAGAGTGAAAAATTCAGGGAACAACTGGCACTGTAATACACCTTACCTACCTGGAATACAGCTACCCACGTACCAATAAACAGACCCATTTCTCCATATGGCTGGGCAGATATTTATATGGACCAGCCTCAAAACACCAGGAAGTTTGTATTAGCCCCATTAGCAGATGGAGTAACAATGACAGATCAAGTGCTGTGATCCCTCTTGGCTGCTCTTCCTCAGAGGGGAGAGTTTGAGTCTTCTCTCTCTAGGAGCGGTTAGAGAGGGAGTTGAATTTTCCCAAAAGCCAAGTAGCTCCTTGGTGCAGGAGTCTCACTCAGCTCTCACTTTGAATCACGCTGGCAAATAAACATGAAAGTGAAAACGGTATTGTGAGATCGTTATGCAAGAGCGGGCGGATCCCGAGACCCAGCCATTGTTCCAAACGTTTAATTAACATTATGAAAGCTGATTAAAGGAAAATCTCTAACCTCCAGGGAAATCCCATTTTCCCTCACTTCCTATACCTCTGCAATTTTCACAATGTAAGAAGGAAAGTGTTATTTCAAGGCATGATTCATATCAGCTACAACCTGATCTTTGCCACAGCCATGTCCTGCAGCTTAAATAATCACTAGCAGTGACACTGGACGGGGACACTTCTGAAGCAGCATTTTTCCCGTTATACCATGACCTGAATTGCCATCATAATCTCTAGACTTTGTGTCATCCTGGCATGATGACAACTGTACACCCACGCTCAAGAACGAAAAGTTAGTTCGCAAGGGCGGCGATACCTTCCCAGCATCTCAGATACGAAGTGCGAATGACACACCACGGTCCGGCCTTGTGACAGCAGGGGCTGTTGGCTTTGGTCACTGCAGCGAATTCCTCTGAAGGCAGGAGACTGAAGCTCCATCTCCAGTGACTCCCCTAACCTTGTGCAAATCACGCACCCTTTCTCTTCTTCCAGAGGTGGGGGCAGCGTTACCTCTCCTGGGGGCATTGCCAGCATTCATGAATGTAACCAGGCACTGGAGATGTTTAGGTGCAAAGTTATGTTAGTGGAGAGATTTGCGTTCAGCTGCAGTGGTTTGTGAGCACCCAGTATTCAGCTGTGTATGGGCTGCATATTGCCTCTCTGCTCCCCTAGGCCTATTTTAATTATATGGCATGGCCAGCCTGTCCGAGACCTAATCCCAGGATCTAATCTTGGAGGCAAGGGACAGCTGACAGCACTGTTTACTGGGAGGAGCGCCCTTGGGGCTGCGGTGAGGGCCATGCAGCTGATGGGGAGGGAAGACAAGAGCCACCCAGCACGCAGAGCCCAGCGCAGCAGGTACCTGCCCAGGGCACAGCCAGGGCACCTCATGCTCGCCAGCCTCTCCGACAGCGATGGCACCTGGGTGGCACCGGGCTGACTCCATGGCCCTGGGTCCTCCCCTGGTTCACAGGAGCCCCAGATCCAAATCTTGAGATACACATGGCTTCAGTCCTTTAAGGACTGAAGATCATCCTTTTAAGGATGATCTTTAAGGTCCCTTCCAACCCAAAGCATTCTATGATTCTATGATTCTGTGATCAGGCTTATATAAATACATACACATCTAAATACAGCCCCTGGCAGCAATAACAATCTCAGATGCAGATATTCGACAGTTCTTCCCATCTGCAGATCCCGCAGGACAAAAACATCGCAGAACTTCACGGGCCATTCTGAAAAGGGGGAAAGATTAGATTTTCCCACTGTTGTCTGCATTCGTCTGATGAAAAATACATTTTAATTATGATATACTGGGATGATCTTCGCTACTCTGACTATGAAGAACAGGCACTGCTTTTGTGCACACAGAGTCATCGATAAAGCAGAAGCTATATTTACAGGATGAAATTCCTCCTTCAAAAAGCGCTAGAGATAAACCACAGGAATATTAATGCAACATCATGAATACCAAATGCATGAAATTCTTACTCAATAAAGACAGACAGCTGGGTATCCTGATAAAAATGGGTCTTTATTTTTTAATTCTTCCTTTCATTACCTGGATCCTGTGTTTGTCAGCGCAACAAAATATAGTTTCTTTGATACACGGCAACTCTGAAAACAATCCTGCAAGTAGCACAACACAAAAACTCCCACAAAAAGGGAAAGCTATAAAATTTGAGAGGCGACGAGGCTTTCAGAAGTGCCAGTTTCCCAGTGCAATGGCTGGAAGGGTGGCCTGGCCTGGCGGCAGTTCAATCATTTTGTAACGAAGGATAAATACTTTCAACATCCTGAGAAAGCAGGCTGGGGGGGGGAGGGGGGGAGGGGGGCACGGGTCCCCTGCTTTCC